>NC_047652.1:10900967-10976975 GCF_902201215.1 Prunus dulcis
TTTAAAGCTTACTAAACTCAAAGCATTCCATATAAATCATAACCAAAACTCGATAAATTTTACTCAAAAGCACTGAAATCAAGGTTGTATAAAATACTGAAATCAAATTTGTATAAAAGCACTGTACTCGAGCCTTGCATAACTGAACAAACTGTATAAATGTATTAATGCCTGGTGTGGGGGTCTTTTTCTTCCGGCAGCTGCAAATGGGCTGGGCTGCCGTAAAAGGGAAATTACTGGAATTGCCCCCTGTGCCTGAGTTCGAAAATTAAGCCCCAAAAGCCCTTCGAAAGGGCAGTAAAGCCTTAGGAAGTGTTCTGGTTACCTTCACCAACGAAAATGAGGGTTGCTTACAGGTGATTTATGCTTGCTCACAGATAGAGTTTTAGCTTAGCATGAGGAGATTGTGGCATGGGAGCAAGGTCAGCATGAGTTGAGCACCAAAAAGGAAAATAAGGTTTCCTAGGGAGAAATGGGAGTGTTTAAGGTGAGGGAGACAATGTTTGCAGGATGATCTTGGCTAAAAGGGGGCTAAGGGAAAGGCATTACCTCTTCCGGCAGCTTGACAGATTCTGAAAATACTCTGTTAACAGAGGAGAACGAAGAAGAAGAGTGAATAGGGCTACTGGACTTTGCTAGTAAGAGAGGAAGCTTGCTCTCTCAGCCTGGGTTGGTCTTTGCTAGGTGGAGGGGACCTCCTTTTATAGCTGCGGGAAACCATCCTTTCCCAAGAAACCCTAATGGTTTCTTCCCAATCTTGGCAAGTCTGTCCATCCCTTTTCTTCTCTTCTCTTGACTTTCCTATCTGGGTGAGGTTTCCCCTCATCCATTTGCATAAAATCAGGAGTTTTTGGAGCTCAAGACCCCCTTTCCCGCGGCTGTTTCAGTAGGAAGCTCCACTCTTGGCTACCCTCTTCCTTCTCTTTCCTGGAGCAGTACTAATAAAGGAAAACAACTGGGTGTATATGCTGGTTTGAAAGGATACTCCCCCTTCCTGACAACTTATATGCTAATATCCATTGGTCTCTTTGGTGTTTTGTTTTGGAACTTGGTCCATTCCCATGTGCTGATATTTTCCAGCGGCTCTGTTTTGTGATTCTACAGACCTCTCCTTCATGGCTTCTATTTTTCTAGCAAAGGGCTGGGGCTTTTGTGGATTATTGTGAAATTTTGTATGGGCTAAGGTACTCTACTAAATAAGTGGGCTATTTAAACATTGGGCTTTTGGTTGGGCTATCCTTTGACTAGGCTAATTTTGGTTGAGTTATTTTTTCCCTTTTTTGCTCACCCATATATTTGGGCCTAAGAAATGGGCTTGGGTCCCGAGGCTCCCAAGCAACCCGGAACCTCCATTTCTCGTCCCATCAATGGGCCTCATGACAACCTGTTACCATCCATACCACAACCCACTCAAGCAAGCCCCGGGCATTTTGAGTGGCTTGGGCCCACCTAGGCTTGTGATGTGCTTGGGTGTGGAACGACGATTTCGTGCTTGGCATGGCATGTCGCTTGGCGTGCTTTATGTTTCTTTTTTTATCATCTTTGATATTTAATTTTGGCATGGGCTTGTAGAGCTAGCATGGTGAATTAGCATAGCGCATGATTTTCAATTTGCATGTGGCAAGCTTTCGGGTACCTCTTTTTTTTTTACGCCTTTTCTTAATAAAAATGGCACATCGGGCTGGTAATTTATTCGGGCCCAATCATGAATTTTTTGGGTCTCAACATTAGCCCCCTTAATTATAAGGGCCATGGACAGGTGTGGTAATGGGCCGAATAATTAAAACCCAACCCAAAAAAAATCAGGTTTGTATTTTGGAGATCTTTTCTTCTTCCCGCGTGCAAAATGACGGCGCGTCATGATTGGTCCCTCAGTTGCTCGCGGTTTTCCAATGCCAACCGTTCTTTCCTTCCTCTTTTATTATTTCTTTCTCTCTTTTTTTTGTTTTCATTGCCTCTTCTTTCTCTTTCTCCGTACCAGACCTAAAGCTCCTTTCTAACTTTTCTCTCTTCATTCCCTTTCCTTCTTCCCCGAACTCAGACCAAGTGAGAGAGAAAGAGAGAGATCGGGCAGAACTTACCTGCTTTCGGCCGTTTGGGGAGAAGACCCAAGCGCGACTCAGCCCCATCGTTCCGCCTCCGTTCAAAGAGAACCCGTTCGCCGCCGCTGGGAGGGTTCTTCTTCGTGTGGGTTTCTCCTCCAAAACCCCGATCCTTCTTCTCTTCTCGGTACGTTCATGGTCATCCCTTGGGAAATCCCACCGGGTACACTTTTGTTTTCTTAAATTTGAAGAATTTGTTGGGTTCCTTATACCCATGGGTGTTGCTTTCTGTTTTGGCAGCCAAGGACCAAACCCCCCTTTCACCCACTTCATTATTATTGCAACGGGAGTGCTTACGGAGTGGTCATTTGCAAAAAGAGGCTTGTGCTAGTTTCTGAGTTCCTTCTTTTCTTGTTTTGTCTCCCTTTTCGGCTGCTGGAAAGGGAGTATCGACTGGCGGTATGAGTTTCCTCTTCTTCCTTTTCTTCTTGTCCCTATTTTGTCTTGACTCCTCCTGTGCTTCAAAGAAAGATTGCCCTTTACCTAATGTGCCCCTGTTTTCCATTCTTTATTTTGTGCAGGTATTGACTCATCTGGTGTAACCGAAGGTAGGTGCTGGAGATTCTGACTTTCTGCTGCCGGAAGCTCGGGTGCCTTGACTCTCTATTCGGGACTCTAATATACCCCTTTGGTAAACAAATCTGTTGACTCGGGCATTTTAGGATAGATGTAGACTGATGCTTGGCCTAGGTTTACTCTTGCTTGCAAAGAGGAATGACGACAGAATGCATGCTTTTATGTTGCCCGCGGATTATAGGAGACTTGCTTGAGACTTTTACTTTTGAGCTTTTAAATTGCATGTTTGCTTGGATTAGTTCAGCTAAACGGGCTTGATATATATGTCTTGCATATGCTAATTTTATCCTGCGTCCTTTCTGTCTTCTCGTGTGCAGGTATTTACCGTCTTGCCAACGGTTGCCATGTCATCCGTCGATCCGTCACCCGTTATTAGGGATCACCTTTATTCCGTGGAGGACAGATTACAGAGAGGGAGGCCTCCTCCTTTGCTTAAGGGTGCAGATGAAGGCATAATTATTGACGGAGAGCCAGCGCCAGAAGCGATTCCCGTAATTGATCCCGCGACCATATCCAGGTGCTGCATAGAAAAGGGTCAGTTTCCGGCAGTCCCTTTGTTCTTTCAATATCCATGCAGTATTAGCAAAGGTTGGTCAGAGTGGGTTGACCAAGAGTTGAGAAATCCGTCCACTTGTGACATTCTTCGTCAAGCAGGGGTACTGGATGCCATCTTTATTTCTAAAGCTTGCGATATCCATATTGAAGCCAAGATGCTCCGGCATGTGGTCAGGCGATGGAGCGTCGAGACACACACCTTTATTTGCTCATGGGGAGAGTTCACTCCCACACTTGAAGACGTAGCCAATATATTTCATCTCCCCTTTTGCGGCAGCGTAGATCCATTCCATATTGCGCTAACCCCTGAAGAAGAACTACAGCTTGGGGTCTTGCGGAAAGGTGCACCGACTTCTCCTAGCACTTCTCTGAGATTCAGCAACTGGATTCAGTTTTTCGGGGATGGGAACCGAGACACGCCATGTCATCTTACTGCCTTCATATCATTATGGCTCGGGAGGTTCCTCTTTTGTGATTTCTCCCAAGACTGCTTACATGAGAGAGTGTTTCCGTTGGCCTTGGCGATAGCGCGGGGCAGCATGCTCCCCCTAGCCCCCATGTTTCTAGGGCACCTATACCGCTTGCTGGACCAGATCCAATTTCTTGAGAAAGGGGCGGCAGGAACCATGGCTGTAGAGACCTTTGTGAATTCCAGCTTTCTGCAAATCTTCTTATGGGAGCGCTTCAAAGGGATAGAGGTATCCCCACTTCCTTACCCGAAGGCTAAGTTGCTTGTTGGTTCCAGCGAAGGTTCCTATGTGCCGGATAGTCTTCCGTTGGTCTGCAGATGGTCCCGTCGAATGCAGAGGAAGGGCCAAAATTTTCTAGAGTTGCTAGATGATGTTGAGAAATTCAACTTTCGCCCCTTCTGTGTTTCATCAGAGGGCTTTAGTAATGTGCCTCTCTACGCTGATTCTGATGCTTTGGTGGAGGCCCTGGTAGCGCCAGTGCAAGGTCGTCGAGTACGCAGAGAGGCGCTGTTAAGTGCTGCATGCCTCCCTTTGCCCACACTTGGTGACGACCACTTAGAGGTTTCCGTACATTATTCCCCTTATCGGGTTAGACGGCAGCTTGGATTTGACCAGGGCGTACCTTCCAGCCCTAATCATGGAGATTCTTCACTACTGCATAGAATCTTTTGGACTGAGGACAGGGTGCCGGGAGATGGCAGACCTATCGCCCTTGCTTTGGCTGACCGGCGGCGCGTTGGTGGTCTCTCAAAGGCCTACCAGAATTATTGGAATCGCTGCTTTGCCTCGTTTAGCCGATTTCATGCTGCTCATTGTGACAGGTTGATTCCTACCGTCATTTGTCATGCTCGCCTGGTGTCGGAAGAGAAGGCTATCTCCCTGAGTGAGAAGCGGAATCTGCCCTTCATTTCAAAAAGCGGAGCAATTGTTGGCGACTTTTCAAGGCTGAAACAGAAAATGGAGAAGCCAGCCCCTCATAGTGCCGAAAGAAGTACCACTCGTGTGAAGCGAAAACGAGAGGAAAGCAGCAGTGTTGAAGGAAAAAAGCGAGCTGTTACTGAACCTAAAAGGTTCATTCCCAAAGTAGCAGCAAGTGGTCCCCCTAGCTCAAAAAGGGATGCCCTTCCGGAGTCTTCACCGCGGCAACAACTTGCCGGTTCCGGCGGCAGCAAACGCACAGTGCCAGAAACTTTCTCTCCTAGCAGTAAGTCCCGTCATTCCTTTGTTCCTTCTTGCTTTACATACGTATATGTATATATATTTTTTTTACCATCATTCATTTTCTTCTCTTTATTTACAGAGGCTTCCCAAAACAAAGGCAAAGGTAGAGAAGCTCCTGTGATCTCGAAGCGCCGAAGCATGCGTATTCTCCAATCGAGGTTCGCCAATACCCGCAAGAACAAGGGTGAAGACTCGGGACCCAAGGTAGTGGTAACCGTTGATGATAGCGGAAATGACGAGGATAATATTGTGGAGCTCGAAACTGCTACCTGCGAGCAAAAGAGCGGCAGCTGCGAGCAAGAGGGCAGCAGGCAAGACGAGGACCTTGGTGCAAATCCGCACCACAACCGTGGCGAAGGTACATACACAGGCCCTGCCACCTGTTCGGAAGAGTCAGCCGATTCAGACATTCCTTCAGGACTTGCTAACGATTATATGCAGCATGCTGACGTAGAATTGGTACTGACTCATTACTTTGCTTGTTTTATTTGGTGTAGATACGTTGTATGCTTGCCATTACATCTCACAATTCTTGCCTTGCTACTTTCATGCAGGTTGTGCCCGTTGTTGAAAATACTGCAGATCGTCCGTCAGAGACTATCCTCGATTTTCCAGCTGCTCTTATCGACAACACACAGGCTGCCGACGAGGTATTGTTGTTGGTTCATTCTCCTAGTCTTGCTCTTCCTTTCTCGTGTCTTTAGCTATTCTGTTTATTTCCTTTCACACATCTCTTTTTTTTTTTTTAGATTGGGAGTGTCCTACCAGACGCAGGGGCCACGCCTCCTACCCAATTCCTTAGGACCCCTAGCACTGCTGCCATTACCCTTCTACACCTTCCAGTAGCGCGGTCGTCTGCTCATCCTTCTCTAAGAACACCCGACACAGCTACCGGCACCTCTTCATGGCTTCCGGCGGCATTGCCCCTCACTCCTTCCGGCCTGGGTAGACCTGATACGGCAGCCGGCACTTCTTTACAGCTTCCAGCAGCATCACCTTGCACTCCTTCTTGCTTGGGTGTACCTGACACGGCAGCCGGCACCTCTTCACAGCTTCCGGCCGCATTGCCCCTCACTCCTTCCGGCCTGGGTAGACCTGATACGGCAGCCGGCACCTCTTCACAGCTTCCGGCAGCGTTGCCTCTCGAGACGACCATTGATGACAGCCATAAAGGTGGCAATGCTTCCATCAATGTGGGGCATTTATTTGAAAAGGACATGTCTTGGCAAGACTGGGAGGATTCATTTACAGCCTTCAAAGCTTTCTTCGATGGCGGGGTCACCATCCTTAGGTCCATTGACGAGCTCCGTCCGCTCTGCCACCGATTTAACGGTTACGTGGCATTCCAAGGTGCCCTTGTGTACCCAGAGACAGTTGAGGCCTTGAAGAAGTTCATGGATAAATATGGGGATTTGATGGAAGCTACTAGTGTCACCTCCTCCTTCTCAAGGTGTACTGCCTTCCGAGCCCTTGGCTTAGTGCTTCACGGGATAGACACCATGCAGCTACTTGATATTACTGATCACAGACTACTCTGTTGGCGGGATGCGATATGTGAGGCCATGGTTCTAGGCTTTCATGTGGATTTCCTCCTTGACCTTGTGAAGAGCCTAGCACGGGCTGTCTTTGGAGCGCGGGCCATTCATAGCATGAAATCATCGCGTGGTTCTGATGAGGTAACAGCTGCCGCTACTGCCCTGAACATTAAACAGCAGGAACTGGAGAACCAGCGTAAGGAAATGCACGCCCTTCTTCTAGCCAAGGGTATTTCTGCTGACAACGCTGAGTGCGTGACAGAGGCAGCAGCTAGATCGTCTTCTAGAGCCTCTTCTGTTCTTTTCAGGCGTTCTCCATAGCTTTTAAGGTAATATATATGTATATATACATATATATATATATATTTTAATGTGCTTATTCACCCTTCTTCTTCCGGCACCACTCAGTCTTGACATGCTTTCTCCCATCTTGCAGGTTGTCCTTTCTTGGCTTGGTGCTTCATCATCTCAGCACATACTTTCTCGAGACCATGGGACATACCCCTTTTCAGCACGTGTAGTTTTATATCATTTTGTCATAACCGTGTATTTTCTTTCGAATGTTCCAGCAACTATGACCTTGTGGTGTAACATTGAACCGCTAAAGCTTGTATTATTTTCTGGATGCTTTGTATCGTAACCTGCATGCTTTATATATATTGCTTGATTAGACATAAATTGCCTCTTCGAGTTTGCTTGAGATTTTCTGACAGGTTGGGTATCTTTTGAAAACAAGGTATATGCTGCCAAAATTTTGATAGGAGCCGATTTTCTAAAGTTTCCTTTGCATGGCTTATCTAGCCTCTAAGCTTGAATAGCAACTTCTTGCCTTTCACAAAAAGAGTCGGGCTAGCATGTGCATGATTTTATACAACTCCCAAGTGTTATGCGTATCACGTCGTTCCAGCACCTCAAGATTGCATGTGTTTTTTTTTTTTTGTAAGTTTATGCGTTTTTTTTGATTTGGTTTTTTTTTTTTTTTTTTCTTTTTTTTATTTTAGTAAAAGGTGTTTGAAAACATGTAAGTAATAATAGAACTCCAAGATAAGACCCCTTTTTTTTCAAAATATTCCTTCATTCTCATTGCAAAGCCCCTGCTACCATGATGGTGCATCATACAAAAGTGTCTCTTCCAAAAATGAAAGTAAGACAGAAGGAATTCATCTTTTTTTAAAAAAAAAAAAAAAAATACGATAGTAAAAGGTGCTGGGAATGAAGTTAACTTAGCAGTAGTAAAGCTTGAGCCACTTTCCGTTGATGGGATCTATTAGCGTGCCTTCTTTGACAGAGACCAAGCGATAATAGCCGCTGCTGTAAACTTCCTTGACTGCAAACGGGCCTTCCCATTGTGGGGCTTCCCATTGTGGGGCAAACTTGGAAGGTCCCGATACCTGTCTTCTTACATGCTCCACAACTTTTAGCACGAGGTCTCCCTCTTTGAAGGCGCGAGGCTTGACTGTCCTGTTATAGGCTCGGGTTACAGTTCCGTGGTAGAGTGATGTCCTCTTTTCTGCTTCAGCTCTTTTTTCATCCAAGGCTTCAAGGTCCAGCAGGCGCCAATCTGAGCATGCCACTGCATCCCACTCGAGATCATTAACGGCCGATACTCTAGCGGTGGGAATGGTAATTTCAACAGGTGATATAGCATCGGATCCGTAGACAAGTGAATAGGGCGAAAAGCCTGTAGCGCTTCTGGGAGAGGTGCGGTAAGCCCATAAGGCATCCGGCAGGTGGACACTCCAACCTCCTTCGTACTCATGCACCATTTTGCTCAGGATTCTCAACAAAGTTTTATTTGTGGCTTCCGCTTGACCATTTCCTTGTGGGTAATAGGGCGTGGAGCGTCGATGCTTGACACCATATCCACTAAGCGTAGAACTTACTTGCTTGTTGACAAACGGGGTGCCATTGTCGGTGACAATTTTATATGGGATCCCAAATCTGCATACAATATTTTCACGGATAAAATTTGCAACGGCAGCCCCCGTGGCCTTTCGAAGAGGGACTGCCTCAACCCATTTTGTGAAATACTCAGTGGTTGTGAGGATCCATATATAGCCGTCGGACGGTGGGTGAATAGTGCCGATCAAGTCAAGCCCCCAAGTGTGAAAGGGCCAAGGAGTACGCATGTCCTGCAGCAGCGTGGGAGGCTTGTGACTCAAATTGGCATGAACTTGGCATGTGTGGCATTTCTTCACAAAATTGTACGCGTCGTTCTTCATCGTAGGCCAATAATACCCAATACTCAATAACTGCCGGTAAAGCCTCTTCATTCCTTGATGCTCACCACATTCTCCGGTATGAATTTCTTGCATGACTTGCTGTGCCTCTGATTCTCCCAAGCATTTTAATGGCTCACCATTGAACCCTTTACGGTAGAGGGTTGACCCATCTATGAAATATCTTCTCATTGTCTTCTTGAGCTTGCGAGCATGCTTAGGATTGGTTGGCAAGACTCCATCGATGAAGAACGCCAAGTACGGAGCCCTCCAATCCTCTGTAAACGAGATGGTGAACGATTCTTCGGTGGAGGGCATCGTTGCACACTTGGGGCAATTAGCTTGTGCTTCAGCTGCTTGTTTCCTCATTTCTGGCCAGTAATAACCCTTGCGTTGCAAACGTCGATACAAACTGATTATTGGTTCCAAATTGCAAGTGGCCTCATGTACTTCTTGGAGTCTCACTCGTGCCTCTGTTGTCCCTATGCAGCGGGTCAAAATACCTCCCGGAAGGCGCCTGTACAGCTCCCCAAAGATGATCACATAATCCTTTAATTCCTTGATGTCACTTCCCTTACTTATCTTTTCTTTTACAGACTTCCTCCAGTCATTCTCTTCTAACTGCTCCACCTCAGCCATTACTTCTATCACTGGCATATCCCTCTTGATTACAGCAATGTTGGGTTGTTCTTCAACAAATGAGAGCCTTGACCCCAAAGTAGCCAATGCGTCAGCGTATCTATTGGTGACCCCCGGAATATGCTCCAATACTACTTGTTTGAAGGACTGAACAAGTCTTTCAGCAGCTGTACGATATGGAGCCAATGTTGATTCCTTTACGGCAAAATCCCCTTGCAATTGACTCAGCACTAGATTCGAGTCTCCGATAACCTTAATTTTCTCTACACCCATCTCTCTTGCTGTGGACATTCCCATGATAAAAGCTTCATACTCCGCTGTATTATTTGTGCAGGGAAAATTTAGCTTGAATGAGAGGGCTGTAGCTTGCCCTTCAGGATTAATGAGCACTACACCTGCTCCTCCGCCCTTCATTGTGGAGGACCCATCGAAATAAAGGGTCCATGGTTCTATTTCTGTGGCGACAGCAACCATTTCCGGCAGTTCCCCTGGAATTTCCTGAGAGATAGCTGATCCTTCAACTTCAGGAAATAAGGCCAGCATGTCAATCACGGCTTGTCCTTTAATTGCCTTAGGAGTGATGCATGTGATATCGAATTCGGACAATTGTAGCAACCAACGCGCAAGCCGTCCTGATAACACCGGCCTCGTGAGCAAATATCTTACAAGGTCGGGTTTCACTATGAGCTGTAACTGGTGAGCAAGGAAGTAGTGTCGCAAGCGCTGTGCGGCATAGACAAGGGCAAGGCACAAGAGTTCCGTCTTCGGGTATTTTGCTTCAGCTCCTCTTAGTTGCCTGCTCACATAATAAATAGGACTTTCCTCTCCACTGTGATCATCTTGAGCAAGCAAGGCCCCTACGGCTGTGTTTGTTGCGGCCAAATAAAGCTTGAGTGGGATTCCCGGAATAGGAGCTCTCATGGTGGGCAGCCTAGTGATTATTTGCTGCACCTGCTCATAGGCCTCTTGACACTTCCTGCTCCACTCATATGGCTTACCCTTTTTAAGTAAGGGAGTAAAAACACTCATAGTGGCGGCAAGGCCCGGAATGAAGCGTCTAATATATGATAATCTTCCCATGAAGCTTTTTAATTCTTTTGAGTTTCTAGGTGGCACAAGAGAATTTATGGCTCTAGTTTTCTCGGGATCCACATCTATGCCACGCTGATGTACTTGGAATCCCAAGAATTTACCGGATGACACTCCGAATGCGCATTTCTTTGGATTCATCTTCAACCCGTACATCCGGCATCTTTCCAGCACCCGCCTCAAAACTTCCTGATGGCCTTCTCGGGTTTTGGATTTTACTACAAGATCATCCACATAATCTTCGACTTCTTTCCCCATCATGTCGTGAAACACCGCCGTCATGGCTCTTTGATAGGTAGCGCCAGCATTTTTTAGACCAAACGGCATGACCGTGTAATAAAAATTCCCATATGGTGTTCGAAAGGCTGTTTTCTCCGCATCCTTGGGTGACATTTTGATCTGATTGTAGCCACTAAACCCATCCATGAATGACAGCATGCCCTGACCCGAGGTTGAATCGATCAAGATATCCATGTTGGGGAGCGGAAATTCATCCTTTGGACAAGCTCGGTTGAGGTCTCGGTAGTCCGTGCATATTCTAATTACTCCGGTCTTCTTCTTCACAGGAACAATATTTGCCAGCCACGTTGGATGCTTGATTGGCTTGATGAATCCAGCAGCTAACAGTTTCTCAATTTCCGCCTTAATTTGCTTTTCAATCTCAGGATGAAAGTTTCTCCTTGGCTGTACAACAGGTTTCGTACCAAGCTCAATATTCAAAGTATGACTTACCAAGCTTGGGTTTAAGCCAGGCATTTCCTCGTAGCTCCAGGCAAACACATCCCGGAATTCCTTCAACAAAGATACCAGCGCTTCCTTCTCCTCGTTTGTCAAATGGATGCTGATGGAGATGGGCCTTGGGGCAAAGGGGTCATTACTTAAATCAATTGTCTCCAGCTGCTCGGCTACCGCTGTTAACCCATCCTGCATGTGTTTAGGTGCCATCACTGGTTCCTGGAAAGTACAATGCTGGGGTGCCTGATCTTCTTGATTATCCTGGCTGTTTGCTTGCATTGCTTCTCCTCCGTACTCGGGGCTTTCCCGTAGAATACGGTTAAGCCCCCAATCCCGTCATAAGCGATACATGGTGCGCCCATCCGGCAGCGTCACTTTTGTGCATTGGGGATGATGGTGGACCTGATTATTATCCTTCGGATGCTTTTCCTTTTCTCGATCAATGACTGGCGATAAGCTCTTCATTGCTTAAATCACGAATCTCAGTCCACGAAGGAAGGTAGGTCCCGAAATTCTTTGATGGGTTGCTTCCAGCACCTGTGCATTCAGTATAAAACTCTGCCTCGGAGTAGTGAGCTTCATCTTTATTGAATGGTGCTTGATTTTCGGGTATGCGTACTGGTCTCAGCCCAATTCTCCCCTTCACACATTGGTGATAAGTAGAGACCACAAGCTTATGCTTGTTGAGCCAAGGCCTTCCAAGCAAAGCATGGTAAGCCACATCCACGTCCACAACATAAAATTTAGTAAGTGCTCGAATCGGTCCCACCTTCAGATTTACTTGCATATACCCGACTGTGACTTCACTTTTATTCCCGAAACCCGCTGATGCTTGTTTGAGATTGCACGATCTTAGATAGCGGAATGCCAGCTGCTGTAAGCACAGATAGGGGTAAAATATTGACAGAGGAACCTGTGTCTACCAAGGCTCTCCTTATAAACACATCGTTGATCTGCCCCTCCAAATAAAGCGGCCTCCTGTGGTCCGGGTAAGGAACTTCCATATCCTCGTCTGTGAAGATGATAGCATTGTCATTTCCCAAAAATGAACTTTGTGGTTGAACAGTGAAGCAATGAGGGTCAGATGCCGCAGAGATGCTCATGAGAGCTACAGCAGCTGCTTCTCTTGCTTGAGGCCCAAAGCCAAGTTGGTCAAAGAGTGACTTGAACTTTGGGTTCCTTTGGAGGGCCTGTGAAGCTGTGGGCCCCTGTTTCAGACTTAGGTAACGTCCCAACACGCTTGCTTCAGCCTCCGTAACATTATGAAATGTTACGGCAGCTATTTCCTGCTGTCCCAATGAAGCCCCCGAGTAGCAATCTTCCGGCATGTCTTGAACAAACATCTGATTACTTGAGTCGTCATCCCATCCATCAGCGAGCGGCCATGGCGTGTTATAACTTGAAGGCTTCGAATATTTGCACCAGTATGCCTTCTCCATGTTTCCGCAAGGTTCCCACATAGCTTCTGGCGGCTTTGGGTCATTCCTCCATGGGTGGCACAACTCGTCATCATCGAGTAAATCCTCGGAATTTGTGATGACAGCAGCCACCTCTTTGCCCCTTCGTTTCGGCAAGGGGTCCTCATCAATTGTTTGTTTCCTAGAAGGGAGCTCAAGGACTCCTTCATGTATTTTAGCATGTAAAATCCTTCTTAGACTCTGACAGGCAGTAGTTGGATGGCCCACAAATTGATGATAACGGCAGTACCTAGGATCATTCCTCTCCTCCCTAGTAGGAACTTTGTAGGGTTTAAGAGGTTTGATTGCGCCGTCAGCGATCATTGTATCAAGGATGGCATGGAACTCTTCATCCTTACATGGTAGCGGCGGATATGTCTCCCTATCCTTCCGTTTGCGTGAGTTGTAGTCGTTGGATGGCTTATCATCTATGGCTAAGTGTTTGGTGTGCCTCCTTCCTATCACTCCTCCAAGTCTTCGCTGGCTTGACAGACATGCTGGTCCTCCTTACTGCTTCCAGCAGCCGAGAAAACTGACTAATGCCAATATTCTCCAAATAGACTCTGTAATCTGCCACAATATTGCTGATGCAAATTTCGACAAGTGCCTCCTCATCCTTTTCATCATAGCAATCCAGCGCCAGGTCCCGGAACCTACGCACAAAGTCCACGGGATCCTCACCATGTTTTTGGCGAGTATTATTGAGTTGAGTGGTGGTAACCCTTTCTTCATTCTGAAAATACTTCTTGCAGAACTTGCTTGCCAAATCCTCCCAAGAGCGAATGGAGCCTGGTGCCAACGTCGTATACCACGTGTAAGCACGATCGGTAAGACTCTTCGAAAATTCTCTAAGTCGGAGATTATAATCTCCAGCATGTGGCCCTAAAGCATCGATGAAGCGGCTGACATGCTCCTTCGGGCTCCCCTTCCTTCCATCGAAGAGAACAAAGTTTGGTGCCTCATAGCCCTTAGGATAGGGCTGCTGAAGTAAGCTTGATGGGTATGGTGGCTGAGGAAGATACTTCCAATCCTCCTGACTCCGACTCAGCTCCTTTTCCAGCATGGCAATGACATCTTCTTGGGTGACAAAGGATGGTCCCTTTTGTTCAGACCCCTTTCCGGCAGCAGCAGATTCCTCTTGCGGGTGTCTCTCGTTTTCTTCGCTTGGCTTAGCAGCACTTTTCAGCCCCTTAATAGTTTCCGCCATTTCTCTCTGAGTCTCTCCCAAAGCATGGATGGCTGTAACAAGGTCTGCGAGGGTGAAAGCTCCCTCACTTGCACGTTCCTCTCCTCTGGATGAGGCATTGTGCCTTGATTTTGAATCACCATGGCTAGGCCCATCTTGGGAAGTCATGTTGTTGCTTCTGGTCCTCCTCTTTGGAGGCATTGATGAAGATAGTGGCTTAATCCCCAGCAGAGTCGCCAATTTATGTGGGGGTCTTTTTTCTCCCGGCAGCTGTAAATGGGCTGGGCTGCCAGAAGAGGGAAATCACTGAAATTGCCCCCTGTGCTGGAGTTTGAAAATTAAGCCCCAAAAGCACTTCGAAAGGGCAGCAAAACCTTAGGAAGTGTTCTGGTTACCTTCACCAATGAAAATGACAGCTGCTTACAGGTGTTTTGTGCTTGCTTTCAGATGAGATTTTGGCTTAGCATGAAGAGCTTGTGGCATGGGAGCAGGGTCAGCATGAGTTGAGCACCAAAGAGGAAAATAAGGCTTCTTAAGGAGAAATGTGAGTGTTTAAAATGAGGGAAACCAGATTTGCAGGGTGATCTTGGCTGAAAGGAGGTAAAAGATGAACATGCTTCTTCCGGCAGCTTGACAGATTCTGAAAATAATCTGTCAAGCAGAGAGAACGAAGAAGAAGAGTGAATAAGGTTACTGGACTTTGCTAGTAAGAGAGGAAGCTTGCTCTCTCAGCCTGGGTTGGTTTTTGCTAGGTGGAGGGGACCTCCTTTTATAGCTGCGGGAAACCATCCTTTCCCAAGAAACCCTAATGGTTTCTTCCCAATCTTGGCAAGTCTGTCCATCCTTTTTTCCTTCCTCTCTTGACTTTCCTATCTGGGTGAGATTTCCCCTTATCTATTTGCACAAAATCAGGAGTTTTGGAGCTCAAGACCCCCTTTCCCGCGGCTGCTTCAGTAGGAAGCTCCACTCTTGGCTACCCTCTTCCTTCTCTTTCCTGGAGCAGCACTAATAAAGGAAAACAACTGGGTGTATATGCTGGTTTGAAAGGGTACTCCCCTTCCTGACAACTTATATGCTAATATCCCTTGGTCTCTCTGGTGTTTTGTTTTGGAACTTGATCCATTCCCATGTGCTGATATTTTCCAGCGGCTCTGTTTAGTGATCCTACAGACCTCTTCTACGTGGCTTCTATTTTTTTCTAGCAAAGGGCTGGGACTTTTGTGGCTTATTGTGAAATTTTGTATGGGCTAAGGTACTTCATTAAATAAGTGGGCTATTTAAACATTGGGCTTTTGGTTGGGCTATCCTTTGACTAGGCTAATTTTGGTTGAGTTATTTTTTCCTTTTTTTTGCTCACCCATATATTTGGGCCTAAGAAATGGGCTTGGGTCCCGAGGCTCCCAAGCAACCCGGAACCTCCATTTCTCGTCCCATCAATGGGCCTCATGACAACCTGTTACCATCCATACCACAACCCACTCAAGCAAGCCCCGGGCATTTTGAGTGGCTTGGGCCCACCTAGGCTTGTGACGTGCTTGGGTGTGGAACGACGATTTCGTGCTTGGCATGGCATGTCGCTTGGCGTGCTTTATGTTTCTAATTTTGGCATGGGCTTGTAGAGCTAGCATGGTAAATTAGCATGGCGCATGAATTTCAATTTGCATGTGGCAAGCTTTCGGGTACCTCTTTTTTTTTACGCCTTTTCTTAATAAAAATGGCACATCGGGCTGGTAATTTATTCGGGCCCAATCATGAATTTTTTGGGTCTCAACACCTGGAAACTCAGAAAAGCTGATATAAAATAACTGAAAACCATAATTATATAAAAGAAACTCAAAATTCTTTGAAAATACCACCAGTTTGTACCCCTGTCATTTCCGTCAATTCCCTGGCAGGTCTCGGGCGTCACACAGGCTACCCGAGCCGCAAACTGGCGAAATCGGGGGACTATGATCAGCCTGTCCCGCCGGCAGATTCCTCGATGACACCAAGTCAGCTCGAGTCGCTCTGGCAGGATGCAGGGGACCGTAGTCGGCCTGATCCGCAATCCTGGCAGGTCTCGGGGACACAGAGTCAGCCGAGCCGCAATCCTGGCAAGTCTCGGGACACCAAGTCTGCCGAGCCGCAAATCCTGGCACTCACGGTCCGAGCGTCCCCGAAACTCGTGAGGCAAAGTCAAGTGCACTGACTGAACTATAATCAGGCTGGATGTCCGTAGACATCGGTCCGACTCTGGGTAATCACCATAAAGAAAATGGGTACGAGGTGGGTTTAAAATAGATTCCTTTAGAAAATCCAGTTAAAACTGAAACCTCAGATTGTGCTGCTGTCTCATTTAATTTCAAGCTCAAACTCTGTTTCTATAACTTATAAATAAGCAGCACATATTTATAAAACTGTTACTGTACTGATCATATTCAGAACTGTAGTAAAACTTGCTCAAGATCAAATAAGAAATTTATTCAATAAACTCATTTCTAAAAACTTATTTATATAAAATCAATATAAACTCATTTATAAAATCTGATTTAGGAAAGAAGGTCCACTCACAGATGGTCCGAGCTACTTCGACCCCTCGAAAGTCTCTTTTACAATTCTGTCGGGCTCCTGGTGCCTGATTACCCCGAAAGATTAAATTAGTAAACTGCTGAGTAAAACGAATTTCAACTAAACACCCTGCCCTTGGCTCCTAAAAATACGTGCTTTTCAATTCAAATTACTCCTATGCCCACATTAGCCTTTTCGGATAGTTGGACCAGTTTTGGGAGGTCCGATACTCAGCTAAGCGATAACTATCAGATCGGCCGACCTGGGACCCGTGGGGTCCACGGTCTCCGATAGCCAATCTGGACTTCCCTGAAGGTTTCTCATAGAACGGGAACCATGTTCTGCGAATTTGGTCCGAATCGGACAGTCGGATTGACCAAAATCGCGTTATCGCTTAAAACCCTAACCCTAGCCCCAGGGTTCGCGATTCCGGAGTATCCGGGACTCCGATTCGCAATCCGTCGAATCCTGCACGATCCTGAAGTCACGTAGACCGACATATCCAAAATTCAGCGCGATCCAACGATTACACGACACTGCACCCACGGATCGCGTGATATGGAAAATCCGTTCGGGGCTCAAACGGACTTCGAATCGAGATCCGCGAAATCCCACGTGCTCGTGACGACACGAGGACCTCAAAACTGGCCAGAGCCATGCCACCACCCTGGCCCACGCGCTGCTACACGCGCGGGCAGATCGGGTGTCCAAAGCGATTCGGGTGTGCCGAAAAATCATGGAACCGAGACTCCAAACTCCTACCCTAGGTAAAACACCCCATTTGGAGTCACTTTTGTTCTTGGACAACCCCCAAAAAGTGACCGGAAATGGTAGTTTTGAGCGGCCGAAGTTCGGCCGAATTTTCAAGTTCAAAATCGAACCCCTTAGAGCTAAAATCGGACGAAGCCCATAAACCCATCAGCTAGAGCACGAAAAATAGTTCAAAAATCATACCTTACTCAATCGATTTGGTGGAGAAACGAAGGAAAATTTCGAGCTGGAAGTTCGGGTTGCATTCGGACGAACCGTCGTCGGAAACCATGGTTTTCCGGCCTGATTACGGCATCCCCGAGGCTGGTATTGGTCGGAAAAGAACGGCGGTTGAGTCACGGTTCCAACGATACCCACGGCGGAGATAGGTTCCAAGTGTGGTGGCCGTGGCGACGTCGAAAGCGAGCGAAGGTCGGCTGCTGGGCAAAAATCGCGAGGAGAGAGAGAGCTGACGGGGGAGAGAGAGAGAGGGGTATATAAATCTGACTTTTTGGCCAAATTATCATTTTGCCCTTCGCGGTTTTTAGACCATAACTTCTTCGTTACGGTTCCGATTCGGGTCTACTTCGTGTCTACGAACTCCTTTCGCCGCGCTCTACGCAATGGCGTAAGCGGAATTCCCAAATTCTTTCTCGATCAAAAATTCACATTTTCCCCTTTAAATAATGCGAGGGCAAAATTGTCTTTTCGCTAAAAGATATTTTCCTTACTTTTTAGATATTTTCTTTCTTTTTAGATATTTTGTTTTGGGTTCTTACACATAAGGTACTTCTTGATCACAAACAACCGAGCATATCCAGCCTCAAAACGACTAGCACCAAGGCAGACACGCCTTCTCCCCTGCTGAAGGAACACACTCTCCCGAGATGCCAGACACCTGCCAAAGCTCCCAACTGTTTAAACTAAGCTTTAGGACATGTGTCACCACCACAGCGACTTGCACAAACTCCCACATCGAAACTTTGTGCAAAATACCCAATTTCACTTCCCTATAAATAGGGAACAGTACCCAAGTAAAAAGGGTAACTACTTTCTCACCTTTTACTGTTACTCTGTCAAAGTTACCACTTATAGCTAACTTAAGCATCAGAGAGCCTTCGGCACGCACCACACCGGTGTTCGAAGCTTGACGACTGTTTCTCCCACTTTGTCTTCTGCAGGGTTCTTTCCTTTCAAACTGTCCTCACCTTCTTCCCTACTGAAGACTCACCACATATCTCTAAGTTGACCCTCTCTGAAAAAGAACATCAACAATTCTCACTTAATTAGTTTTAAAAACCAAAAATGTTGCCAAATACCAAGATAGATTCGACCCCAAACACCAAAACAAATTAAAATTGAAATGAAAAATAAAGAATTCTTATCAAAATATGGAGCAAACAGTGGTCATGGGGTAGTGGCGTTGATCCTTGCCAACAGAGGAAGAGGATTAAAACAATAAAAAAAAAAAAAAAATTAGAAAGGAAAAAAATTCTGAATTATAATCAAAACAAAGCACCTGCCTCAGACGTTGTGTTCAGACCTTTCATCGAACACTTGGGAGGCACCATTTTCAGCCAGATCCACACGATCAGTTGAACACCTGATATCTGCCGCGCCAATCGCGATTATCTAGCTCAGAATAACGAGCTTGGGGTGGAGGTTGCAACTAAAGAAAATTGAAGTAAATGACTACTATGTTGCTACTCTTACTCCTGCCTAGTATGCGTAACAAATGGGAATCAATGTAGATAATCTCCTGGAGTTATTTCAGTCAATGATAAATCAAGATCACATAAGCATTCAAGAACCAATAACAATTTGATAAACCCATGTCAAAACACGGAGATATGCACCACCCTAGCTGTGGTTTTCAAATAGAACAGCCTACAAAGCTTTAGCCCATGGCCTTAACTTTCTGTCCACTGAACCATATCCTCCTCACGATGCAAAGATTCGGATTCTAGACTATCTCTCCAACTCATTTGTTGTTAGAGAAAAATACCTGCAACATATTACCAAATAAATGTCCAGCCAACGTGTCTATTGTACCTTCAAAAGAAACACATAAAATTAAAAAGAAAAGAAAAACTCCAACAATAACAAATAGAAGCCACAATTAGTCAAAGTAGTGCACCAAATTTAACCTTATGTCTCTAACTCTACTAAATACAAAATTTCATCAAAATAAATTAAATTTATCAGATAAAAAGGACTAATAAATATATTTTAGGAATATGCATTAAGATATAACATATGCTCATCAACAGCCATAAAATACCATTAATTAATCTCCTCCTCCTTGACTTGGTGTAGTCTTCATTTGCTTCAAGGGGCAGCTCATCTTCAAGCCTTTTTCCATTCCTCTACACCAAATTTTTCCAAGATATTAAGACAAATTGTACCTAATGTCAATTTTCATGTACAACACTTGTGCCCCTGTTATATGAAATTTATGAATTACCTCAACATCCATATATCTTCACACCCATCTCTAATACTTTCACTCCCAAACTTACCTACTAGGTATCCCTCTAGCAAATAGCTCACACTCAATTCTAATATCACCTAGCACATCATCACCAATAACATCATAGATTATGTATTAGGCATTGATAACACTACCGACCAACTATGATGCATTGGGTCGTCAACAAAAAATACTTATTTGACTTGAGAAGCCATAACAAATTGGTCATTCCAATGTCCAATTTTACTCAGATCTACAAGGGTTAATCCAAGTTCGTCGACTACAAGGCCTGAAGTGTTATCTATCCAATCACACTTAAAGACTAGGATTCTAACTTTCGACAGTCAAGGTCCCAAATTTCTTAAATGACACCATAAAAGCCCATACTGGAGACAATAGGGTTTTTATCCTTGGCACTAGCAACTTGCATAGTATGTGCAAGTAAATAAACTCCACTATTTTGGACAGTTCGCACATCATCTTGTGCCTTGGTGTTAAATTTAACACCATTAATAAGACAGCTCCTATATGACGGCACTGCCATGCTTGGACCAGCTGCTAGCCACCTCAAATTTTCTGATATGCCATTACTGTCTTCCCTATTAAGTTCACTTTGACCGGCAAATTAATCATATCTTAATTCAATCTAACATAGGAAGAAGAAAATTCAAAGTCCAATATGTTATTCAATAACATATACCTTAAAGCGTAGCCATTGAATGAAAATGTTATTGTGCTTATCTTGCAGCAACTTTATTCTCTTTTTAAATTTTGGATAAGTGGTCTTGATGTGGATCATATGTTCCCTACATGACACGAAAAATTCAAGCATTATGGCCCCTGTATAAAGGATAAACATAAGGAATAATTTAAAATGTCTACTTACAGAATAAAGCTCATACTCGATATAAGGTAGGACTTCCTCCGTATCCTCCAAGACATATAGATGTGCCTGGTTCAACATGTCCCGATCAACAAAGCTCACTGTGCAACTTGATAATGGCTTTGAAAGTCCCATCTTTTGTTTTATTGGCACTCCAACTGTACTAACATTAGATAAATGCTCGGTGCAAAACTCTACAACTTCTTCGGCTACATATTACTCAGCAATGTAACCTTTGGGATGAGTACGGTTCTAAACATACCCCTTTAGCACTCTTATATATCTTTCGAACGGATACATCCATAAAAAATAAACTGGCCTACATAGACGAACTTCTCTGAGAAGATGTACTACTACATGAACCATGATATCAAAGAATGAAGGGGGAAAGTATTTCTCAAGCAAACACAAAGTAACTTCTACATCTTCTTCCAACTTATCTAGCTTGGAAACACCTACCATCTTTGCACATATAACATTGAAGAAGAAGCATAATCGAGTGATTGCATACCTTGCAGGCTTCTCCAAAACATAACGAATTGCCACAAGGAGCAATTGTTGCATCAAGGTATGACAATCATGTGATTTAAGGCCAAGAAGTCTTGAATTTTGTAAAGATACAACATTTTTTATATTTGAAGAATAGCCTTCAGGGATCTTCATACCATAGAAAGAATTGCAAACTGCTTGACAAATTCCAAGGCACTGGAGGCAAGCAAGTACGTCTTTCTCCATACTCTAGTTGCAAATCAGTTTTGACCCCCATGTTCAATAAATCTAACTGAGTAGCAATCTCATCTTTAATTTTTCCAGGGATCTCCAACAATGTACCAATTATACTATAGCAAACATTCTTCTC
The DNA here is from genome assembly GCF_902201215.1 of Prunus dulcis. Lineage (NCBI taxonomy): Eukaryota > Viridiplantae > Streptophyta > Magnoliopsida > Rosales > Rosaceae > Prunus > Prunus dulcis. The sequence goes on from NC_047652.1 coordinate 10,922,261, forward strand.
AATGTGCATAACATCTAGGGCATGCCTCACAGGAAGGTATTTCCAATACTCGAGATCAAAGAATTTTGACTTCTTCTTCCAACAAACTTTGTCACCATCATTTTCACCAACACTTCCCCCTTTTTTCAAGCCCTATTTGTAATTAATACCTTCAACCATTTGCAGCACTTCTTCTCCGGTTAATGGCTCGGTAGGTGTGTCATATTCAGGTTTTCCATTAAAAGCTGCACGCTGCCTCCGATATGGATGATATGTCAATAACTATTTTCTATGCCCAACATAACAAATTTTGTGGCCATTTTTCAACCTGTGACTAGGTGTATCATCGCCGCATATTGGACAAGCTTTATATCCTTTAAAGACACAACCAGATAAGTTTTTATGAGCAGGAAAATCATTAATTGCCCACAGTAATACACCTCTGAGGTTAAAGTATTCTCCTATGTGCATCATTCACTCTTCTAATCCATCCCACAAAGATTTTAAATCATCAATCAAAGGCTATAAGTAGACGTCTATATCATTTCTGGGTTGTTTAGGACTAGAAATAAATAAGCTCACAATCATGAACTTTCATTTCATGCATAGCCATGGTAGGAGATTATATGTAACTAAGATAACTAGCCAACAACTGTATCTGCTACTTAAAGAACTGTGGGGATTGAATCCATCAAATGAGAGAGCCAATCTCAAGTTTCCCGGCTCTTTACCAAACTCATGCCATTTATCATCAATAAGTTTCCAGGACGGGGAATCCGCTGGATGAGACATATGACCGTCAAATGATTTTCTATCAGCATGCCAAGTCAAACTCTTAACTGTCTTACGTGATTGAAACATCCTTTTAAACCTTGGAATTGGAGAAAAATACCACACCACCTTCGCTGGCACACCCTCTTTCAAGATTGAATTTTTGCCTTTCTTCCACTTTAAGATACCACAAGTGGGACAATTAGTTGAATCTTCATAATCCTTTCTATACAAGATGCAGTCAATGGGGCATGCGTGGATTTTCCCATAACTCATCCCCAATGCAGATATAGTCTTTTTTGCCTCGTACATAGAAGAAGGTATTGTATTTCTTTATGGAAGCAAATCTCCTTCAAGTATCAATAATTATGTAAAACATACATCAGTCATCGACGCTGACAACTTATATAACTTTACCAAAGCTGACAACTTCGTGTACTTACTGCAACCAGGGTACAAGGGTTGATCTCCATCCCCAATCACATTGGCAAACTCATAAGGATCAGATCCAATATCGCCTAAATCATTATCATCCATCTTTAGTTCTTCAGAAACAAAACTATACCTACTTTGGTCATCTTCTTCTGCATTTATACTAGCGTTAGTAGTCCTTTCCCAAGGTTCTCCGTGCCATGTCTAAATCTTATAGCTTTGGTCAACTCCATTAAAGTATAAGTGGTCCCTTATAATTCCAACCTCAAACAATTGAATATTCCCACATTTAACACATGGACAATGAATATGAGTTGTATTTCCAAGATTTTCTATAGAAAAATTAAAAAATCCTTCCACCCCTAACTCTGGGGTAGGCATCTGAACTAAAAAATCCGCGTGCCGACTGTACTGTACCGACAGTTTAATTTGGTTTGGTTAAATTATTATTTTTAAATTTTTAATTCTCCCGATCAGATCTGAACCAAAGCCTTTGGTTAAAGAACGGTTAACAATATCTCAAAATCACGGAAACTCGTACCAAACCGCATATAAAGAATATTTTATTATTTAAATACAAATACATGTGCCAACATTTTAGTGGCTTTGAGGAATACATTGGTGGGCTGCGTAACACTTGAACAACCCCCTGAAACCCTAAATAACTTAGCTAGCTAAGTCATTTCCCTCTCTCACATCTCCATTCTGCCGCACCACACATGGAGTTGATCTCTCTCACCTCTCTCTGAACTCATCTCATATCCCCTAAATCTGCGCTACTATCAACATATTCTAATCGATATCATCTCCTGGTCATCAGTAGTAGCATCACCCTAAATCTCCCAAAAGGTATTATCTAAAAACCCCAAATCTACTAGACTTTTCAATTTTTATATTGTCTGCACCACCCTAAATCGCCCAAAAGATATTAACTAAAAACCCCAAATCTGCTAGAGTTCTCAATTTCTATATTGTCTTGTTTAATATGAGAATATATATTGGCTTTGACTTATGACAGGGTACGTATCGTGATTTTACATGAATTCAAAGCCAAGTTTAACTACACCATCCTCTGCACCAAATATGCACAGTTCCCTTCCCCCACTTCCAACAACTAATAACTTGGGAAAAAGAAAAGTTGTCATTCGATCAAATGTGTGGGATCAAATGTGTGCATATGTAAGTACTGTAAGTTTGATTACAGATGTGACTCTCGTAATGATACTTCCTCAGTGTGGTATCATTTAAAGACTAGTAAAACATCTCCACTTCAAAAAAAAATTCTCAAAAAGTCCTAAACTTTGGCAAGAAGGAGGATGGTAGAAATCTAATGAGTTGGTCATTTAGTAAGGAGAGATCTAGACTTGCATGTGTACGGATGGTTATTCGTGATGAGCTTCCATTTAGTCATGTAGAGAATATGGGGTTTAGAGATTTAATGCTAGAAGTCCAACTAAAGTTTGATCTCCACCATCTCGTAGGACAACTGCTAGAGATGTGTGGCACCTCTTTCAACTAGAGAAGGGTAAGATCAAGAGTGTTTTAAATCACCAATCACATAAAGTGTCTATTACCACCGACACATAGACATCTCTTGTGGTTGTCACGGCTTATTTTATTGATGTTGATTGGCACTTGCATAAGAGAATTTTAAGCTTTTGTGTCATTCCAAACCATAAGGGTGAAAGCATTGGAAAGCTTTTGGAATCTTGTTTGAATGATTGGGGTATAGAAAAGGTGTTCGCTATTACGGTTGATAATGCTACTCCTAATGATAAAATGATAAGTTACATGAAGGGTAAGTTGACTAATTGGAAGACACTTATGTTTGGTGGTGATTGTTTGCATGTGCGTTGTTGTGCCCATATTCTCAATTTAATTGTTTTTGAAGGGATGAAGGAATTGGATAGCTCAAATATGGCCATTAGTAATTTGGTGAGGTACATCCACTCTTCCGCCACAAGGTTGGCAAATTGGAGAAAGTGTGTTTCCTTTGAGAACCTTGATATCAAAGGCATTGTACCCTTGGATGTGTGTACAAGGTGGAATTCCACCTATTTATTGTTGGAAGGGGCATTGAAGTATCAAAAGGCTTTTGAAAGGATGTTGGAGGATGATGTAGACCCACACTTTGTTTCTTTCTTTATGGATGATGATGTTGAGAAAAGGAAAAAAAGAGTGGGGCCTCCTACCTCAAATGATTGGGATTGTGCTAAAGTCTTGATTGAGTTCTTGAAGTTGTACTACGAAGCCACTTTGAAATTTAGTGGGTCAAAGGTAGTCACCTCCCACCAAGTTTTCCCTCAAATGTGTGCTATTTATGTTCAATTGCAAAAGTTTTGTGCAAGTGAGGATTCTCTCATGAAAAGCATAGCAACTTCAATAAAAAGAAAGTTTGATAAGTATTGGGGCAATGTTGATGATATTAACAAGATGTTGCTTATTGCAATTGTTCTTGATCCTTGATACAAAATGGAGTATCTCTTATTTAGCCTTTCTGATATAGAATCCAATCCCTCCAAGGTTGACGAGTTACAGAAAGGAGTGAAAGACTTTTTAATGCACATGTATGAGGTGTATAAAGTGGCTGATAAGTATTTGTTTGAGAAACCTCAAAATCTTAAAAATCCAAACTTTGAATTGTTGTCTTGGTGGAGTGAGAATAGTCCAAGGTTTCTGGTTCTATCCAAAATTGCTAAGGATGTGTTTGGGATTCCAATCTCTACCGTGGCTTCAGAATCTGCCTTTAGTTTGGGTGGTTGAATTGTAGATCCTTTTCGTGCTTCTTTGACTCCAAAAATGGTGGAAGCCTTGGTTTGCACAAGTGATTGATTGAAAGTTGAAGAATTCTCTTTTTACAAAGAACCCACCGAGGAGGAACTTGAATTTTATGACGCTTTGGAGAAAACTGAGACAGGTAAAAACTTCTAATTTTTCTAATTTATTTTGGTTCTTAGTTGCATTCATATGAAATATATGTTTTTCTAACTTTCATTGTTGATTTAATCATGTAGAAGTGGACACTTGATCTCAAATGGCAGAGCAAGTTGGCACAACCTAGTACTTTGTTGAAGTTGTTGTATTGAAGAGTGGCCCTTGTTTTTATGGAATGTTATACTTTGTTCCCGCGTTTGACAGTTTGAAACTTTAAAATAGTTTCCTGTTGGCTTATAACACTATTTGCCATTTATTACTTGGGTAATTTGGAGTATTTATTAATGACCTTATGTTATGTGAAAAGATTATAAATTGTATTTTTATTACACTATAAATAGGTACTTTGTTAATTGGTACTACCAGTTAGGGGTGGGCACGGTTTGGTTTAGTTCGGTTTTAATAAATAAAAATTTTCAAAAACTGTCTGGTTCGGTTCTAGTCTGGTTCAGTTTTGAACCGGATTATAAAAATTAATTTTTTTATACAATTCTCGACTGAAATATTATTATTATTACTTGAAAATTAACAAATTATTCAATTTCATATAAAAATAAATATTAAAGTTAGAAAAGTGAGATATTTTGAAATTGAACTTGGATAAATATTAGTTTTTTTTTTTTGTGAAATAAAAAATATAGCATTAAAAATAATTATATATTAAAATTATATATTTTTTAATTTAACCTATCCGGTTCAGCCTGATCCGATTTTTGAACACATGGAACCAGATGCAAAACCGGTCCAAACCAGTCCAAGTTCATTTTTGACCGGTTGACTTTTTGGTCAACTTGGTTTTTTTCCAGTTTGGTTCTATGCGGTTTGGCTTGAATTTCCAGCTCGTCAGTTTGATTGCCCACTCCTACTACCGGTCTACGGAACCAACCCGACCTAAAAGTGTGGTTAACCAACCGAACAGTTAAAGGGTTTAATGGTTGGTTAATGGAAGAGAAATTGTTCTACCGAAAGGTTTGGTACGGTTAAAGGAAGAGCCTTCTACCATTCCAATCCCACCCGTGCCCACACCTACCTAACTCATATGCCTTCGATCTTCTATCTGCATGCATCCATGACTTATCCATCTCCCACACTATACAATCATATATATAATAAAGTGAAAAGATAAGCAATGATAGACGACGGTATTCACATAGCAGAGTATAATTTTTTTTTAAAAAGAGCAAGTAATACAAGTTTCAGACGATAGCTTTTACAAAACGATCGTCGTGTTATAGTAATACAGACGACGATATCTCCAATAATCGTTGTCTTTAGGCTACCAAAACCCAGAAAATTGTTCTTCAAAATGCAATACAAATATCATACGGCAGAAGTTACCGAATTATCGATGTATAACGACAATACAGACGATGGTTTGCTCCAATGACCGTCGTCGTAGGTTACAAAAACCTAGAAAACAAATCTCCAATTCCCAGTCATTTTCCATGAACCCATAACCAACCAAATATATATTAAGAACCCATAATATAGAGTTATTATGAAAAGCATGCAAACACTAAATGCGAATTCTGAAAATTTTAGATCGTGGTCAAATATTTCAAAGGCCCACATTTATAAACAACGGCCAAAACGATAACAAAAACGTCGTTGAAGATCACGACGGAGACGACAGTTATAACATGTATAGGGCCGTTATAAGTGTTTAATAGGTTGGTAGTATATGGAAAACATCATAGTAAAATATTTTCACGGAGCAAAAACTAATACCGACGTCTTAAAAATAAAATAATTAGGTGGGCTATGGTTTTCTTGGGATTCGAAAGCGCGTGACCAAGGGCGTAATTGACCAAAAACAATTGAGAGGAAAATAAACCGAAAATTGCTACGAACTCCTTATGATAATGCCTTCTATATTAGAAGGCTAAAATCAGGATTTCATATATTTGTATTTATGACCACCAATGGATCACACAAACCTTAGGGTTATGTTATGAAAGTATAAGTACTATTGTGATTTGTCCACAAACAATTTTGAGTTTTGTTATCATTTGTAATTTTTATAACTAAAATTACATTTTTCAAAGCTTTAGGGGAAAGACAATCTCTCAATGAGTGCATAGTAGTTGTCAGCTTATTTTTTGGATTTGTTTTGAATTTATTATGAATATTAGGAATTAAATACAATAAAAAATATTCTTATTAAAATTACATTTTTCAAAGCTTTAGGGGGAAGACAATCTCTCAATGAGTGCATAGTAGTTGTCGGTTTATTTTTTGAATTTTTTAAAATTTATTATGAATATTAAGAATTAAATACAATTAAAAAAAATTCTTATAACAGGAAATGACACGTGCCAAGCGCTCCCCCACATTCGACTACAACAAGGCTGGTGGGTGTCAATCGTTGAGCTCGTCATGCGACTGCTCATGAACTCGAGCTCCTTGTAGGCCAAAGCGAGTGTGGACATTGGACTGTGGGCCTAGCCTCTTGAGCGCATTGGTAGTCGTGGGGCTGTGCAGCAATTCCGGCAGCTGAGTGGTGTGGCTGCTGCTGTGCTCCGATAGCACATAGCGCGGCAAAGCAGCTCCAGCAGGATGGCGCGGCAGAGCAGCTTAGGGAATCAGTGCTTGCGGTTGCAAGGCTGTGGAGATCACGAGGTCATGTGGCAGTTGTTCTGCAATTCCAGCAGCTGAAGGCAGCTGCAACGCACTAGGAGACTGCTGCAAGGTATTGGTAGCCACGATTCCTTGTGGTTGCATTGAGGTTTCCACCACGAAACCCTGAGATGGGCCCGCCGTGGTGTGTTACTCTTCGTATGTCTTGTATCAACCATGGTTGTTTGAAACGAAGTATGGAAAATGGATTTGGAGCACGCTTTGAGTATTATTTTGTGCTCTCAACGAAAGCACCAATTTGTGGGAGTGATTTTTGTCCCACAAGAATATTCCTAAGATTCCTTTGTCTTCTTCGCTTCTCTTTCTCCCTGCAAAACATATAGGAGTAAAAGGACAACACTCGAGGGGTGTTGGTCAAAGGCTCTCTGATGCCTAAGTTAGGTTGGGTGTTTGTAGGAAAACCGAGTGGCCTGAGCCGTGTCTGGTGGTAGGAGCCTTGTATGAAAGAGAGAAAGAGTATGGCGGCTAGGGTTTGTGAGGGATAATTTCTGCAGAGTTTCAGTAGGAATTTAAATGTACCTCAACCCTTGTGCGTAGCCAAGTATTTAAAGGGGGCCTTGGAGGCTAGGGTTTCATAAGAATAATTCCGTAGATGGAAAGGAATTATTCTTCCCTAATTTGGCGAGATTGGTGTATTTATGGATTTGATTTAAATCAAATTCCTAATTTAGGCAAGAATCAAATACACCCCATTTAAATCAGATAACATCCCAATTAATTTAGGTAACTCCCAATTAGGTCAAATAATTTCCCAAATTAATTGGCCTAATTATTTTGCTTGCACACCCATGTTTTTGGATGACATCTGGGATACCTAATTGAACTGCATATTTGAGGGACATAGAATTTATGAAGCTGAAAATGTGGTTCCAAAAGTGGGCTTGTGCTTGGAGTAGCTTATGACTTGCTCTCACTTCACTACCCATGGCTTGCTATTGGCTCAAGATTTGGTGAGAATTAGGATTGATGCACATCTCTTTATATAATTGTGTGGAGTGGAGGGGAGCTAGAGGAGCTTAATGCCGTAAAGGAGAGAGGGAGCGATATAATTGGAAAGTGGGATACCCATGTTTTTTTTTCTTCTACTGTATGCAATTACTGTTATGTAAACTCTTACAGCAAATAAATATCAAAGATTCACAGTAAAATGTGGTTTGTGCAAGCAAGACAATTATTGAAAACTGGAAAATATTGCTAGGGTCAGGAGAGGAACGGAATTATAAACTAAACTAATCCACACAACATGAATCATGTAAAAGTCACTACTACAAAAATCGCAATAGACGATGGTAATCCACCGTCATGTATCCGGTTTTTTAACCGTCATGAAATCGACCGACATCTTTTGATGCATAAAACCACGACGGTAAATTCCCGTCTCTATTATTTATAAAGACAACGCTTTTACTCAAAACCGTTGTCTATTATATGTAAAGACGACGGTTTTTTGAAAGAAATGTCGTCTATTAGATGTAAAGACGACCGTTTTTTTGAAAGAACTGTCGTCTATTAGATGTAAAGGCGGCGTTTTTTTTAAAAGGCTTTTTATCACAAATGGTCCTTCACGTTTACGAAATTATTACGAATGGTCCTTGAGGTTTTTTTGTGACACTAATAGTCCTTAACGTTTGGGCTTTTTATCACAAATGGTCCTTGCCGTTATAAATTCTGTTAAGTGTGATGTGGAAGATAAGTGGAGCCCACATGTCCAATCACAATGTGACATGTGGATACAAAATAATTAAATAAATTTTTAATGAAAATTCCATTTATTTTTCTGCAACTTATCATCTCCTTCCTTGCTCCGTCTCTCTCCTCCTCTGCCCCTGCTCTCCACCCTTTGCTCTCCATCTCTTCTCCCTCTGTTTTTTTTCCCTCTACCACCTGCAAGAAAAAATATAAGATATACAGTTGCTCTCCGTCTCTTCTCGCAACCCGCAACCCATGCCCAACTCCCCTACCATCTCCCTTTGTTTTTGCTCTTCTCCTCTATTTTTTATTAAACCTTCCAGATATTCAACCTTCCAGCTTCACTCAAGCACAACCCAGAAAAGCAAACCAAAAAGAACTCACTTTCAAGTAGATTCCAACTCCACAAAGAACACGAAAATGAAAGTTCAACAGTACATGAGGAATATTGTAGATGTTTGGTCACTTTCAAATCCATCCATGGTTTATCACAACATATAATTTACATCCTGAGTCGCAAAAGCTCCTTCGTCCTCCACACACAGCATGAAATGGGCAAAGTGGATTTGAAAATTTAAGTGGGATTGTGGAACATTACAAGGCCACACTTGAACTTGAAATAAAACCCACTTGGCCTCACCATTATTTCTACTGAAATCTAAATGCAAAACACAACATTTTTTTGTTTTCTCTATAACAGGCACTTACAAGTGACAAAAGAAAAGAACCCCAAACAAAGCATCGACGGGCATTTTTTTCCTAGCTAGTTCTCGCGCCATCTCTCTCATTTCCTCTAGTGACGGAGGTCTCAGCGCTTCAGGTGGATACACAACATAAGAATGCTGTAGACCAAAACCTAATAGCTTGAGTGAAGCTGGTGGGCATGTGGTGGTTGGGTTGTAGAGGCAACAAAAAAACAGAGGGAGAGGGAAAGCACAGGGAGGAGAGAGGGCAGAGGAAAAGAGAGAGAGACGGGGAGAGAGAGAGAGGCTAAATGGTTTTTTAATGGATTTTCATTAAAATATATATATATTTGTTTATTAATCCACATGTCACGATGTGATTGGACATGTGGGTTCCACTTATCTTCCACATCAGACACTTAACAGAATTTATGATGGTATGGACCATTTGTGATAAAAAGTCCAAACGTTAAGGATTATTAGTGTCACAAAAAAACCTCAATGACCATTCGTGATAATTTCGTAAACGTGAAGGACCATTTGTGATAAAAAGCCCTTTTTAAATAACCGTCGTCGTGTTGTTATATAGACGACGGTCGTTTTAAAGAACTGTCGTCGTTTTGTTATACAGACGACGTTTTGTGACAAAAAATCATTGTTGTTTAGGGGTAAGGATGACGTTTTTGTTAAAACCTTTATTAATTGTATGCAAAATACGACGACTTTTATTTAAAATCTTCTTTGATTGTATAGAAAGGTCACGGTTTTTTGTTAAAAAAAGGAATGTAAAGATGACCCTTTTTGGTTAAAAATCATCGTGATTGTATGTAAAGACACTCAAAAATTCCTAGGTTGTTATATTTTAGTTTTTTAGTTTCCTATGATTCTATACAACTATTTTGACTAGAAAACTAACCATAATGCTTTATTAATGAATATATACACTCAAAAATTGTTTCTTTCATAAAACTTGAAGTTTCAATAGTTATTACATAGTTAACCAATCTTTATTCCTACCACATACATACTTCCTATCACATCGATAACATTAACCTAAATAATGAAGCTACATGTGATTGCTCACAAATTCTACCAATTCGATATGAACATCAATTTGTTCTTGAGTAAGTGAGTTAGCTCTGTCTTCTTGCACATTTTTCATGTTGTATTCCCCTCTCCTGTGGCAGTATCAGCAACAGCGTGTCTTCTTGGCTTGTAAAATTAACATCAATCTTTACAAATGAAGCTTGAGACAGAGTGGTTTATAGAACAGTTTGTTTAAGCACCTGCCACATCAGATACAAACTTAATAATACTATTTTAGCTATTCACTGATTTTATGTTTCAACAAACATGGCCATGAGGAAAATATACATACCTGAAGGGACAGTATCCGTAGCTGACAAGACAACACCAAGTGCTCCATGTAGAGAACTGAAATAAAAAATATGAGCATAAAAGGGCAAAAATAAGAAGGAATAAATGTTTCAAATACAACACAAATATAAACTCAAACCACCAAAACGTGAACACTATCAACTTGAAATTGATGTTGGTTATAGTATACCACAACAACCTACAACTTTGGGAATTACGTGGAAGCAGAGGACAAGGTCTCCAACCTTCAAATTTTGACAACCGTATTCTGAAATACGGAAAAAAATCATTGGCTTATCAAATTATCTATCGAGCCATGAAAAAGATTCAACAAAAGACAGAAACAAATCCACTATCTGTTTTACGTCAAGCAATACGTGGAGTAACTCCCGATATAGCAGTAAAAGCAAGACGTGTAGAGTCACCCTAAACATAAAAGGACCACCAAGAAATCCAATGACAAAGTCACCTTTGTTTGTGTACTAACCATGCCCCATTTTTTGATCACCTTGCCTCAAATTCCAACTCTGATATGTTTCCGGTATTTTCTTCTACTTTCAAATGCACAATAGTAAAATAATAAAATGATATGTGAATGATATTATGTGAAACAGAAACGGTTCAAACCTGAAATAACTTATTAGATATGACATTCAGTGGCTGGCGGGTATAGAATGACAAATTTATAAACTAGTGTATATAATACAATTCAAAACTTCAAGTAGCTCGGTCGGCTTGTGGTTCACTATTTTTCTATTTTAGCTATAATAAATGAGCTCACAATACAATAATCATATTTAACCAGTTTGCAAAAAGCCTTACAAGCTTGCATATTACTATAGCCTAGACATAAAAGCAACAAGAGGTTATGAGAAGCACCTCTAGGTACTTCAGAACTTCTGAGTGCCTCATTCGAAGGGTGAATTCCCTATTGCTCAGAGATATTTTGGATATGTTTGGCAACTCTTGCGCTCTATTCTGCAACCAACTTTGCACCTTAGACAATTGCAACAGAGTAGGGCTCTAAAAATGATTAATCAAGGACACCTTATAGTAACAATAGTAACAAGAATATCATGGTATTATACTGCAATAAAAGTAAAGGAAGAGAGAGCATGAATGAAATGTGCAACCTCAGTCCATTTCACAATCGGTTTCCCAGCACGACCGGCGGAGTGACTGCATAAGCATAAGAAGCCAAAGCAAGACTTAGAGTAGGGACACAAATTTCTCCGGAAGAAGAATCAGTACAATATGAAATTCTAACCATGAAATGAAACTCACTTAAAACATTTTGCAATATTTTGACAAAATTGTCACTCCAGCACTTGTTCTCCTAATTCCCTTATCAATCTCTCCATTTTTTGAGTCTATTCATAATGGTGGTGGAAAAAACTAAATAAAAGCAAAGCGCAATTAATTTCAACAGATAATCTCTCCATTTTCTAAGTCTGTTCAACAGACATTTATTATTTATAAAACCAATAAAGAACAAGAAGACAAAATTGAGAAAAACTTGAAAAAGCCTGTCAATCCAGGTTTGCAAACGGATCTTGTATGCTTAATTGTTTCATAAAGTTGTTAATGTCTACCAATCTCAGTAACTATTAATCCCAAGCTTCCTCCTCGTCTCCTGAGAACCAAATCAAAAAATCTAAAAAGACACCAGAAATAAAAAAAAATATGTAAACAAACCAGACAAATCAAGAGAGACAGAAAATCTGAAATCAGGGAGACGAACATACCAGAAACGCAAAGAGACTATCTTAAATTCATTAGCAAGATATATAAGGGTATTGAGAGATTAGGTGACTTTCAAATCAAACCTTTCGAAAGGTAGGAGGCTAGGGTTTCGATCTTCACAATTATCAGGAGATTAGGACAATTATAGGGCTTGGACGTTCAGAGGAGTGCGAGGGCCAAGGGCGACTACAAAATTGGAGAGCTAACCGGACCAAGCCGCTGAGGTTGATGAGAGAGTTGAACGCCTGAGATGGAGATCATCGTTAAAGAGCGTGGAGATCGAGATCTTCACCATCCAACCAGCTTTGATTCTCAAATACGGAACCTCCCTCTCTATCTTGTGGATCTGCGAAGACCTCAATCTCTCAACTCCTTCATTGATATCGATTTTCTGATGATTTTGTAGAGAGTTTCATGAGGGTGTTTCAGAGAGCTGAGGAGGGTTTCAAGGAGGGAGAGAAGGTTTTCAGAGACGGGGAAAATATGAAAATTTGTGGGAAATATGTTGATATAATCACCTTTCACAAGTGGTGTTCTGAAATGATCAGGTTACAAATTGTGTTCTGATCTAATCACTTGTGGACGTGAAATGACCAAACTGCCCTTCATATAAAAGCAGATGTAGCAACCCTTTGCCACCCCTTTTCTAAAAGGGAACTTGTCTGAACTCCTAAAACTCTCTCTCCTCTGTGTTGGAAGGTTGGCAAAAATTGGGGGAACTCCAGGTTGCGAGACATGTTCCCACTGAGCAATCCAGTTCGCAACCCATCCATCGTCATAACCCAGATGTCCTCAAATTTGGGACCCTAGTTTGGGCGCAGCAAAGCCGGAAGGCACGGCCTCCATTGTTGACCTCCAGATCGAGCTGACTGCTGCGATTCCACAGAGAAGGGAAAGTGGCGACTTCCGGTGTCGTTGTGAACGGATGTGAGTTGTGATATTGGTTTGGTAGTGTATGTGTATTATGAAATCGTTCAGCCCCTTTTCACCACAGAGGGCATAAAAGCTTAAATTTTCAGTTTGCACTTGTTGTGATATGTTGAAATTCATAGTTTGTGATATTATCTGCAGTGGGAGCTGTCTGGTGAACTTGAATTTTGTTTAAAATTGACCGAATGCGTGTATAATGTAGTGCAATGTGTTTGATAATGGTGAAAATAACAGCACACAGAAAAATCATATGTTAACTTTGTCTGGCCTAAAAATTTGTAAATACGGCTAGTGTTAGGCTCAATTTAGATGCTAATGTGGGGAATTTATTGGCATTCTGGGTTTGTTTTGGTAAGAAGTATAGTTTGTGTGTTTTGGTTTTGAATTTGGTAATTGAGCTTGTACTACATTATACGCTTTCTATCACAACCTGATCCTTTTGTTGAAGGTGTTTACATTTGTGCAAAAGACTTGGAGGGTTAGAGGGTTCATATTTCTGCCATTGTATGTGTATGTTAGTTTGTTAATAACTTGGAACCCACAGATATCATCTTCAAAATCAGAGAAAAAACAAAAAGGAATAAAAGTTAATTGTTGAAGCAGCTACAATTTGAGTTTGAAGATTTGAGGATTTAGAAGATGATATGTGTAGTGGAATGATTGTTGTGCATGTTTTTATTCATCTATTTTGTATTTTTTAGTGTTATGAATCGGTGTAGTAATTATTTATGTTTTTTGCAGAAATGGATACAGTTGGAATTTTGGTATGCTACAATGGAAGTTGGGTTAAGAAGGATAACATTGAGAGTTATGAAGGTGGGGAGGCTAAAGGCATAATAGTGTCACGGAACGTAACGTTTTCCGAACTTGTTGAACGCATTTATAAGATCATGGATGCAGAGCCCACGAAATATAGTGTCACATTGAAGTATTCAGTTCCTGTATCCGCATCTGTCAGTAAGCAGATAAGGGTTGAAGACAATGATGATGTTCAATATTTTCTCAAGTACAACACAGATGTTATGGCCTCTAAAGTAACCCCTTTAGTAGCAAGCTTGAAAAATATCGAAGGTCATGGTATTGAAGGGTGCAATGGCATTGTAAGCGTGGAGAGTAGCAATGCTCCTGCTACCTTTGTTGTGGAACGAAGAAATGTGGCAATTTCGCACAATGAAACTGAAAATGGTGGGAATGGTTTTAATTGGAGTGATTGGGTTGAAGAAGTTCATTTTGAAAGCGGTGAAAACATAGTTGCTGATTTCAATCAACCTAGCAATGAAGAGGAACCATACTCTGCACCAATTGTGCATCCTCATGAGGACAGCGGTGCGGAACCCTCCACTGTGCAGTGTAGACAGGTGCAATCTGAACCTCCCCGGCAATCAAGTTCGAGTGAAATGCATACAATTCGGGTTGATTCGAAGCATGGTGAGAGTGTGGAATATATTGGTTATGGTGGAGGACTTTCGTGCATAAATTGGGAAGCAAATTTGAAGGTTGGCCGAGTTTATCCAAATAAGATTGCCCTTTTAAAAACCATCAGTTTAGCAGCAATTAGAGGCCACTTTCGGTTCAGAACAGTCCAATCTGGGAAGCGTCGGTTTTGTGTTCGCTGTTGGCAGGTGCCTTGCCCTTGGAAACTTCGGGCATATAAAGTTGGATTACATGAGTTTAAGGTTGTTAAATACGATCCACTTCATGAATGTGATCTGAGGTTTGTAAGTAGTCACCATCCTCAAGCTACGGCCGAATTGGTGTCTGACTGTGTTAAATGGAGATTTCAGGATTCGCGCAGCATTTATACTGCAGCTGATATAAAGACAGATGTGAAAAAAAAAATTTGGTGTCAGCATAAGCTACTCTACGGCTTGGAGAAGCCGAGAGTTAGCTTTCAAAACAATGAGAGGGTCTGCAGAAGAGTCGTATTCCCTTCTCCCTTCCTATTGTTATGAGTTGGAGCGTACAAATCCGGGAACTTTGACATACATTCAGACTGATGCAGCCGACCACTTCTTATATTTTTTTATGTCAATTGGTGCATGCATACGAGGATTTAAGTCGTCAATGCGGCCCGTGATTGCTGTTGATGCTACCCATTTGAAGTGCAAGTATAAAGGTGTTTTGTTTGTTGCGACCGCATTTGACGGAAATCGCAACATATATCCTGTTGCCTTTGGGATTGGAGATTTGGAGACCGATGCAGCATGGGAGTGGTTTTTGAGAAAATTACATTGTGCAATTGGTGATTGCTCGAATCTTGTTGTCATATCTGATCGCAATGTTAGCATACAACATGGGTTGCGTAGAGTTTTTCCTGGGGCAAGCCATGGTATTTGCTTTTATCACTTGAAGGGCAATATGAAAGCCTCATTTCACTTGAAGCAACGGGATCCGATATTGGGGTATTTTATAAGGGCAGCGAAGTCTTATCGTCTAGCGGAGTTCAATCGTCACTTCTCGATGATAAACAATGAGCGAGTGCGAAATTATCTACTACGTGCAGGCGTTCAGAAGTGGTCACGGGCCCACTGTGATGGACGACGCTATAATGTGATGACAACGAATATTGTGGAGTCCATTAATTCAGTTCTTCGTTTTGCAAGGATGCTTCCGGTCCTACACTTGATCGATGAAATCACAAATTTACTTCTCACTTGGTTTAGTCAACGTCGAGATTTAGCAATGAAATGTCATTCTACATTGTGCCCTGATTTGGGTGAACAGAAGTTAAGGAAGAGGTTAGACGCTGCGTCAAGGATGAATGTGGTCAAAATCAATGATGTTGAGTATAATGTTCTGGATGGTGATTTGAACGGTCTGGTGCACTTGGCAAACCGTAGTTGTACGTGCAGGAAGTTTGACTTGGAGCAACTCCCGTGCAAGCATGCTATTGCGGTATGTCGGCACTTGAATTTGAACCCCTACTCCTTTGCCTCTTCTTATTATACACGAGCTACATGGGCAGCTGCATATGCTGAATCTATTTATCCTGTACCACCTAAAGGCACATGGGTTATTCCCGAACATTTGAACAATGTCAAAATCCTTCCTCCTGTTTGTAAGGTTATGCCGGGCCGTCGCAAAATGCAAAGAGTACCTTCCAAAGGAGAGGACTCCCGGCAAAAAAAATGCTCAAGGTGTGGTGTGAAGGGCCACTACCGAAATACATGCAAACAATCTGTCCCTCTCAAGAACTGAAGTCTCTAATTGCGCATATTGCACAGTTGTTCAGTTTGTACCTCACTTGTCATCAACTGTGAAGTTCATGAATAGGTTCGGTGATGCTGCAGGGATGGAAGTCCGTCAATTAAACGGTCATGTGAAGCATATGGAACAAGGTAACAAGTTCCTTGCAATGAGAGCCTATTATTAGTAGCAATTTGTTAACATACAGTTCCACCTGTTTTATTGAAACCAGCTGTTATTTAACACTGTTCCACTGGCCAATGTGTCTTACAGATTAGCATTTCTATTCGTTTGTGATGTACCTTTTATTTTCATTTAAATTGTATTCGATTTGGTGTTGTGAAATGTGATTGTAGTCACGTTGGCATCACTTGGTTTCCTTTCCTACACAACGTTATGTCCTGTCTTTATATGCATCGTATTGGTATTGTATTGTACCTTTGTTGCCATCGTATTGGTATTGTATTGTACCTTTGTTGCCATCGTATTGGTATTGTATTGTACCTTTGTTGCACGGCTATTGGTAGTGTAATGAAAACGGTTTCTGTCCCAAATGAAAGGGCCTAGAAGGCTAACTAAAATGTAATCTCGTACATAAAACTCCTTCAAATGCAAATGTTACGCAATTACTGGGAGCGTCATTGTACTTCATGATTTCTCATTGTTCTGATTGCCATAGACCAAACTATATATAGTTTTTGGGAAACTATCCATGCAGGTACACATGGTGAACATCCTGCACTACTATCGTTATATGGACTTTTCAAATAGTTAATTATTCACTTCAAGTCACACACACAGAGGAAGAAACCCTTCCCCTCTTCTAGGTTCTGAGCTACGTCCCCACACGCACACCCCATCGGTGTGTGATTAGTGCCTATGGACTCTGGTACTTATAAGTCTTCCAATCCAACCTGTTTTGCAAAATAACAAAGTCATTTATTAGTGTTCTATATTGTTGCTCACAAAATTCATTACTTAATGTCATTCATTTCTTTCCTATTTCATCCATTTCTTGTTATTGCTTATTTACTTCCAATGTTCATTATAAGTACTGAAATGACTAACTACTGAACTTAATAAGTACTGAATATTACCACCTATCCCTTCAAATTGTTACTTCATTACTTAAATGTCTATAATCCTTTTTTTTTTCCTAATTAATTATTGCTTTCATAACTTTATTTGTCTTGTTAGTAAAAAATTTCATGTTTTTACAGTGTCCGTGGTTTGTATCCAATTGCCTTAAGGTATCAATACATGTCCCATATTTCCATGGATATTCCGCGCGTCATAACCATCGATCTGTCCGAAACCCTCCATATATACGACCATTGCTAGAGTCACTGTTTATAATTACTCAGATGTAGAGGCTATAATATGAGGTGTATATCCATAAAGCAGCAATAAAACCGTACTATAAGCACAATACGATTACAATATGTGTCAATAATTATACAATACAAACACAATATACATCCTTAATGCTTCTAATATGAGGCCAATAAACGTTTAATAAGCACACCTCCACGTTACAGTACTTCATATTTATACAAACTAAGTAATTTCCCACTCAACGGTGAGAATAAGAGGAAGGCGTAAACAAGGCACCACATTCATACAAAAGCCACCAAATACATACAAAATGATTCCACCGTACTTACCCTGACCCAGCTACAGAAACCCTTCCACAAAATCACCATGTTTACAGGTCCATGAATAGATCCAATTCTTTGGTCTTCTTCCTCGCTGCATGCACAAGGATATGATCAGCCATTCCCTGGCCACCCTTATTCAGCACCTGCCAGACACCACCAACATCTATTTCGCTCCAATTGTAGTCTGGTGACACGACGGAAGCATAATCCCGGAACATCTCGAACCCATTGTTAAAACATTCAACCAGTTCATGGTTAAATTCTTCAGATTCAGTGAATTTTTGGACAGCATCTTTCTTTGTTTCTTCCAATTGTAACGTCAACGAGGCTAACTTCGCGCTTCGACTTTCGGCTTTCATTGTTTGCTTAACTTCTCTAGCAAATGCTTTGTTCAGCTTGTTCGTCAAGTTGCCCATCACCTGGCCATGAATATCGCATTTGGTTTCCCACCAATCCGTTGCCGTACACAAATATTGGAGGTGATGCTTCACTTCAGCTATTTTCTTTAGCGGATCAATGTTGTCTGCCTCACTTCCGGATGACGTGGGATCGTTATTTGGAGTCCCAGGTGGAGATGGGAAAGGGACATGCCATGGCTGGTCTCCTGGGTAACTAACAACCTCGTTTGGAGGGATTACGTCTGACATCTTCAACTTCAAATGGGGATAATGCACACATGCACCCTGAAAAACAGTTAACGTTACAAAATCAATCTGGAGCTTCCTTTTCGTTACCAACAATAGGGTGAGCTTTAGTACAGCTTTCGTGTATGATATATATGGAATTGAATGAGTAGGTTAGACCCTCTTATATAGAGGAAGTTGTGTGTTTTATATTGCTTTCAATGACTACATTACAAAATCAGTCTTCAGTCATTACTCCTCTCTGTCACTGACAGCATTGTCAAATGCCCATTACAGTCGGACCAAATACGAAAATACACACCTGTCAACGTCAGGTGGGATGAATCCACCTACAAATACTTTCATGGTCCATTTTTGTAATTGGCCAATTATTGTCAAATTACCGTACTCATATATTTGGGACAATTTGTAGTTTTGGTACAGGAGGGAAATTGGGGAAAGAGGACAAAAGGAATAAATTGCAAATTCAACATGGGTCCCATACAACAACCACCAACCAATGGTAAAGAATAGTTATATACAGCTGTTATTATGCACAGGCCAAGTCAAATGTGTTGCCCAACAACTCCCGCCAATAACTCCCGCCTAAAATTGGACCCAACAACTGCCGCCAATAACTCCCGCCTCTTCATCACAGTCATTTACTCCTGGTCATTAATACCTCCCACTATTTAATTGTAACCCAGCTGCATCCACCCAACATTTCCATCACACTTACTCCGTCAAACCCCCCTGCCTGCGCAGCTATTTCACCTACATCACAATGAATGGCAGTTTGGTCAAACTAATGGCCACACCAACCCACAGTAAATACCCAACACCCATGGACCCCAACCCCACACCAAACCCAACCCTTGCCATTACTGAAGGAGGGGACACTGAAACACCTGCCAAAGCAGCAACAGAAGACACTGAAGACTGGGTCCATGGACTGCAGCAATGTCGAGCCAATACCATGTTCTGGAAAAATCTCCATGCAAACATAGTTAGCAAAATTAAAGAGGGCCAAGCTAGGTGGGGTGTCATAAAAAAGCGCACAATTCGGGCGCGTTATCAAGCCCGGATGCATCTCCTACATATGAAGGCTGTCAGAGGTAGAATTGAAAATGCCCCTGCCAGTGCAGTTATTGCATTCAAAGAATCAGACGAAATGGCTCAGCTGAAGCAACAACAACTGGAATCCGGCTTCGAACTATTTAGGAAGTTTGCACAAATTGTGGATGCAGAAGGAAAGTGGGACATCACTGTGGGAGGGGTCATGAACTTAATGGGTCGCGGTCGCCGCATTTGACGGGTATGCAACTCGAAATTCGGCCACAGCGAGAGGGTTTGCCTTGTAATATTACCATGGCTACTATTGGGGACAAACCCAGTACAGTGGAATTTTTGACGTGCCCTCTTTTTGTAATATATACGTATGAGGTGCCCTTTTTTTTTTCGTTTGTTTTCTGTTGGGGAAAGGGGGCCTCGTTGGTACATATGTATAATGTAAGCTGCAGGTGCCGTCTTTGTTAAGATTGTATTCTGTAAGTTTGAGGTCACCTCTTTGTAAATTTTGTCTTCTGTAAGTTTCACCTGGCTTGTTATTTTATTTTGTATGCTGCCAGGTTGAGGTGGCCTTCGTATTATATGTACCTTTCAGGTGCCTTTCTTTTGTGTTGTATGCAGGAACTTTGATAACTGCAGTTGATGTAGTTTGGCTGCATTCATTTCATATTCGATATAACGTAATTACCTTCCACATAGTTCATATTTGTAGACTTGTTAAATGACATTGCAAAACCAATACGTAAGACAGTATAAAAAATGTTATAATAGCTGTACCAATGTCAAATAATGCTGAGGTTACATTGGAATGCCAATATAACACCAATATCGGGCATTATAAAACCAATACAAATCAATAGCGATACAATAAAGTTACAATATGATACCAATATAGTGCCACTGTCCTACCAATACGTCATTCATAAACCAATATAAAGACAACTAAGAATGGCATGTACTGTATATGCAAGTGTATACCATGCCGTATCTGTCATAAACTAAGGCTATGAATAACATTGGGCCCAATCTATACTTACTGTTGGCAATGGTAAATATTGGAAATTTTTTTTTTCCTTTTTAAAAACACCCCATTAACTCCAGGTTTCATGTTTGTGCACTCACACCATGTTACTGAAACATTGTGCACATGCAAGTGTAACCCTTTGAATTTGGGATGACCCTCTTCAGCACCCTAAATATCGCACAACGTGAACAACAATTCATACCCTCCAAAACAAGAAGATGAGTAGGAGGAGCCTCCGTACCGGTGAGGGTGAGTCAGTGACGTCTCGGTTGCCCGGTCAAGACGCGACTTCAAGATCTCGCTGGGAAATGGAAGCTGCGAGTTCAGTGTGTTCACGGCTGTGCTACTGTGGGAACGTTGTCAAAACGCATACATCGTGGACGGTTTCTCATCCTGGAAGGAGGTTTCAAGTATGTGCAAGGGTAAGTTTATTTATGTGTAAGTTTTAGCTGACATTTGGGAATTGTCTGTATTCCAAATCTGATGCTGGCTGTCTTTGTTTGAAAACATTGATTCCGTTTCTGCAGAGGAATGGATGTACATTTTGGGAATGGGCTGACCCAGAGATGTGTGACAGATCGAAGCACATCATTCCAGGCTTGCTTAGGAAAATAAACCGCTTGGAAGAAGAACAAAACGCTGGAAAAGGAAAGATGAAAAACCCATGGTTTTGGGTCTCTGTTTTCTTGGTTGGAATGGTCATTTATTTGTTGTTTTCCAAATGTAATAGGACTCCTGGTCATCTACAGTTGGCAGGTTAAAGTTGGTTAGGTTATGGATGTAATGGAACAGGTTTTATTTATTATAAATCAGTGATGGCAGACATGGTCGTTTTCTATTTCATCTTGGTTTGAAAAGGCAAACACAAAAGGCATAGCCAATAACCCCAGGCTCAGGTATTTTGGTATCAACTCTTATGCAGCCTCAATCGTCAGACCAATTATTCCACGTAAACATGAGAAAGAACTAAATATTTGACGGTGAGGGACCTCCCAAAACTACAACTCAATGACGTCAAACAATAGAATATTTGAGCTTGTAATTGGCCCAGCCGAGCGTTAATGATAATGTTTGTGCTAACCAACCCCGACATTTCCGTCCGGATCGGATTTAAAAAATGCATATACAAAACAAAGTATTCAACCTAACTAAACTAAACTAAACAGTCGACAATGCACTGTCGTCTCATGTTTACAGGTCCATGACATAGCCACCCAATATATACTTTCAACTGTCACGAAAATGAACACCCTAATATATTGCCAAATGAGAGTCGAATATTTCGCTATAGTGGCGATAAAATAATGGAAAAAGGCTACAATGTGGGTGGCCCCAAAAAATTGCATTTCGCTGCAACTTGTGCCAAATTATGGATTTACAGGAATTTGTTAAGCACAGAATGTCAACAATTAGTTCTAACAAAGGAAAGTGAATACAGCCCTTCTACCATGGAAGACAAGTACAGTTGAATTCCGTTACATAAATGAACACCCTGCAACCTACTACAAAATCACCCCACTTTATCGCGTGGTGAGCAAAATGTCAAAAATTGTGCCATGTTACGCAAAAACTGATTAAGTTTCAAGATTCACAATACGACAAAACATCCTGCAACTTCTTTCACATACATGTACAGAATCTGAGATGTCAATATGGGTATGAAGCTGGAAGGACCACCTGCAGAAGGAGGACATATGTGCCACTTCAGCATTCATATAAAGGGAAAATGAGATGTCATAAGACATGTTCAATTTGAAGAAGTAATTGTTTGAACCTTTCATAAAGAACATGAAACAAGTTTTGGATTACACACAGTCGGAGTTTAGAACATATGACATACGTAAATCAGATGCCAGTTGTGAAACATTGACATTACCATCTATAGTGTTCAAATCCCCAATACCCTAAACTTTGAAGAACAAAAGTAGCCATTTTTAGTAATCACAGTTGGACAAGTTCCCAACATAATGTAAGTTCTCTTAAATGAACACTGACATCACAGGTGAATACGTACGACGTAACTACAATGAAGTAAATAACAATGCAATTCCAAAGGCAGTAGTTAACAATAAAGCAGCAATGAGGTCAGATTAGGACTTTTACCTCATACATAGGCCTCCCCCCTAAAAGCCTCGATTGCAAGCTTCAATCGGTAGTAGCCAAACTTGGATGGGTCAATGGTATGTAAAGGAATGCCGGCACTAAGGTACTCAATATATTTGACTGTCATAATGCCACATGAAGTACTGTCCACCCGAGCAGTGGACAAGTTAGAAGTGCACCTATTGATAACATCCGAGTATAGTGATTTAAAAGAACACAGCTTACCCATCACTTTGTTGAGGAACATCGGAAATTCTGCAAATTGTGAATGGGTTAAAGTTTGACATGTCAGTCCCCTTTCTCTTCACCGCTTCAACCTCCGATTTCTCATAAAACCTCATTTCATGCAGCACCTTTGCAAGCGTATGGGTAATAGGCTCCATGAATCGGACAAGCATACTGTTGGAGGTAAAATCAGAATACGAGTCATAGACAGTGACAGTATGTCGCACAAAGTCGACTTCTACTGCCACCCAATGGGACTGTCGAACATTATACGGGAGATAGACCTTGCGCACTTTCGTCCATGCTTGCGCATACCCATGTTGCCATGACCCATTGACAAAGTGGTGTACATTTTTGAGGTAGTTAGGGGAGGGTCAACGGTCCTTGCAGCAGATTGTTTCCTCGTGACTCGTTTCCCACTTGGCATTGCAAACGGCTGTAAAAATTGCTGCAACCAAGTGTGAAAGACACGTTACATAAACCCAAACCAAAGCACCAAAAGGAGAGACCAACATGACTCCTACCAATGCAAGAACTGCAGTGACACAAAATATGGATACAAAATTACCTGCAGACAAAACTCGGCGGTTGTCCACTCCCTTCCAAATAGTTGCGGATGAGAGAGTTGTCTTTTGCGTATTAGAAACATGGCCATGTCAAGGTGCTGCTATTTCAGAACACAACAACCGCGTCAATATCACAACAAATGACACATAGTCAATGTCATCAAATAAGAGATTGATCGAAATAAAGCCGGGTTCAAATTGTTACCCTCGAGCTCATCCATGCAGTTTCATCTAACAGTTTGTAAAAAAAATCTGCCCCAACTTCAAATGGTTCGAGCTCCAGCTCCGCACTACAAAAACAACACTTGCAAAGGTAAATTAAAATATAATACACAAGTGGAACACCTTGTATAATATGACAATGACACACACATGTATAGTATAGCTGTGTATAAATTGTTTGCATACATCAAAAAACAAGTATATTGGTTTTGCCAAGATACAAATCCTAACCTGATGTCAGTTTTCCAAGCCCTGCAAAGTTGTATGATAGCCTTCACATCGTCCATGGCCACGGGTTTTGTTGGATCAAAACGGGGCTGAGGTGTCTGTGCATGCAAATCAGTAACCTTCCTCTTTTTCCTGGAGGGATCGGTGAATGGACTCAACAATGGTGTCGCAGCCCGCTTAAGTCTGCACCCTTTGCCTTCACCATCTGGTTTCCGAACCGTGGCAGTAGCCTCGTTGTCCCCTTCATCACCAACCAGAGTTATGTTACATTTCATGGGAGGCCTGACCTTGCATCCCACCCCCTCAATTTCTGTCTTCTTCCAATCCTCTAACAAATGTAACATTGTTTTACAAATAACTCTATACCCATTCCCATCTTCCGGAGTAGGAAGGAGGGCATCTTCAACACTAGGAAGCTTCACATCTTCAGAGGTAGGAACCTTGTGAGGTTGTTGGTCCACTTGCCTCTCACGAACTGAAGTTTCAATTTCAGTGTCTATGACTTCCATGGCTGGGAAGGGTTCCACTCCATCAGCAGGGACTTCTGTTCCCTTGCAGCCCCTTCTTGATCTGAGGCTGGAAAGCCTTCCACTCCATCACCACAGACTGCTGCTTCCATTTCACCCCGTTCTGTATGCATGCCTGGGAAGGGTTCTACTCCATCAGCTGGAACTTGAGTGTCCATTTTAGGTGCTGCTGTAGTCGGACTAGTAGGTTCATTTACGGGTGACAAATCATTCTGCCCTCCTTCATTCATCTGAGCAGTACAGACTTCCTCATGGCCTTCTCCACCATAATTTTTTTTTAACTCCTCCATCTCCAACTTCAAATAATGTTCGACTTCAGCAATTTTTAGGGTCAAATCCCGAATAGCCTTTTTATTTCTGTCACACTCGTTCTCATGCTTCAAACAGTTCTTCTGTACAATAGCTTCCAAGTCACGAACTCTGTTCCTAAGCCCCCGATTTGAACTACGTAGCTTAGCCAACTGATCCTTAGTGCTGCGTAATTGATGCTTCAAACTGCGAACGTCATTAACAGACCCTTTGGCCTGCATACAGTTATAATGCAACAGTTAGAAAGCTTACAAAAAACCAGGAAACTATTTCCACTTCATTCCTATCGTATTCGCTATATTTTCACAACATTGGAAAAAGGTCATGCTCACCTTAGAAGAGGAGGGAAGGGTGGCTGTTTCCTCAACATCCGCGTCTTTTTCTTCACTAGAAGTGCCGGTTTTTTCTTCGGCCTCATCCCCAAATAATTCAACCATTGGTTCTTCGTTGTCATCATCACCCCAACTCCAGTAAGGTTGTTGCTTCTCAATATCTGTTGGCCGGAGAAGTTGCACATCAACCTCCAATTGAAACACAAAAAAAAAAATCAGTTAACTTTGTACTTTTTCCTAATCATAACATCACTGATACAAACAGATCTAACCTCAAAGTTTTCAAAAACCTGACTCATAACCTCCCGAAAACGGGCCACCGTGTTGCTCCTCCAATGTAATATTCGAGGGATGTGCCTATTGTCTTCATGGACCGTGAAATGCAATGCTTCCAATGCTGGGAACACTTCAAAAGCCCAAATCTGTTCACAACAATGAAACATCAATATCTGTAAATGTATTTACATCAAATAGTTAATTGCTGGATATGTGTTCACCTGAAGAGCGAAGCCAAACCCCCTTATGATGTACTCTCTTGGTCTACCACTTCGCATTCTTGTCTGCGCTCTCTTTCCACTTTGTTTGGGCATTTTTCTTTTTTGGGGCACTTTGACTCGTTGGTATTCAGCACAAACTGCCCTCAACAGTGAAGCATTTGTCATTGCATATGACACTGCGCCCCATGGATACTTGTCAAACTCCTCTAGGTCTTCAGCCAACTTCAAATAGCGCATGTCAATAAGCACATGCTTTTCAGTACCCAATAGAACAAAATTGGCAAAATAGACCATTCCAAGCTTTAACGCATCCTCATCATCTGTGCACTCGATGAAGGCGGTGTGTAGGTCCAAAAGGGTGGCAGGTTTATTGGTGCTGAAGTATTTTCGCTTCAACGAGCAATTTTCATTTGTCGCCTTCGGAATGAAAGGGAGCTTTCCGAACCTTAGCCCCGTGATGAGGCAAAATTGTTGGGCTGTGAATTGTATCAACTTGTTACCCACAATGAATTTTATCCCGTTCACCTGTGTAACTGTCTTAGGATCAGCCTTCCTCATCAACAGGCCGTGGACAATTTGTGAATTCCACTTCAGGTCCTCTATCAGTAATAGATGACCAAAACAACTTCCCTCGAACCTCTGTAACTGCTGCGTATTGAACTTCGCCTTTATTGTTGTAATGGCGGTCCTTGTGTGTGAAAGGGCAAATGGCTTTCCTTCGTACTTCTCATCCTCAGGAATCATAAGCTTTGCTTTACAAGCCATTCTCAAGTTCCCTGCACAACAACATCATACATATGGATCATTGGTTACCCATATTTCATACGTACATTACTCAAACTAATACTTTCAACCCATTTTGATATATGTATATACATTTGATAAAACCATAAATGTTTTTAAGCCTCTTTTCTACTCTCCAACTCTCTCCACACTCTCCTCTTATCTACATTCCCTTCTACCAAATGTACATCCCATTCCATCAAAAAACCAAATACCACCCAAGTCTGAAAACAATTTCATCAACCACGGATCCACTTCATACAGGGTTTGGGCGAAATGGCTACAATAATTACTCCAAATGCATCAATGCCTACTAAAATCTACTCATGACCATAGTTATATACATGTCTAGTCATATGCAATACAGTACCACACATGGAACATCAGTATTCACAGTTATGGACTCTGTGTGCAAACTAGACACGTCAAAATGTTACTGCAACTGCAACTGCTAAACCTAGATGGATGAACATGCAATTTCTAAACAGATACTGAAGCCCCATAAAATACCATTTTCAGACATATATCACAAGCTGCAAGCAAGGAATAACAACACAATTTAGCAGGTTTTATACCACAGGGAACAGAAAATTTCCACGCCAACTAACTTTAGTATTTCAAAATCACATAATTAACCATTAACACTGGAAGG
Organism: Prunus dulcis; assembly: GCF_902201215.1. Taxonomy (NCBI): domain Eukaryota; kingdom Viridiplantae; phylum Streptophyta; class Magnoliopsida; order Rosales; family Rosaceae; genus Prunus; species Prunus dulcis. The sequence continues at coordinate 10,949,439 of NC_047652.1, forward strand.
GTGCAAAATATGCTACTACGTGCTGAAACACCAATGATACCAACAAATTTACTTGTGCATTATTACTCAACACCTAATTCAGGGCCTACTGAGGTAATGGTGTGTTATAATGGAATAGCCCTTGCCACCAGAATAATTTCCCACACTAAATATGACTCATAAAATGGAAGTGAAAACAAGCATCACAAACGAACCAATCCTATATGACAAATAGCAATTTGAGGCACTTCATCGTCCATAGAGCAAAATCAATACACCAATACAAGTTTCATCCCAGCATGATCTACTTCACAGTTAAATTACATTATTATTGCAATATCTCTAATTACTAAACTTCACAAATTCAGTCACAGGTTAGTGAAATTATCCTTCTCAAATGATAACCATACAAAAACACAAACTAGTCAATAACAAATACAAAACCCACCTTAGAATCACTCCTTCTCTGCACAGAACCGAATTCGAAATCCCAGCAACACCTACAGCAAATCGCGACTTTTGTCTGTCACAGGATTGAGAAGGAGGAGGACGTTTGTGAACAAAGTCATAACCGAAACCAAAATTTAGGGTTTTTTTAGGCCCTGAAGGAGCAGAGAAGAAGAGAACGACGTCGATTCAAGACTCGAACTTAGAGGGAACTGAGACATCGTTTAAGGGAGAGAGCATTTAACGATTAAACCCTCTCTTTCACCGTCAAGAGCCCCCTCACCAAACCCTAACATTGACTGCAGAGAGAGAACGACAGAGTGCTGCTTAGGTTTTCGTGACAGAGGGAGAAATAGAGTGGTGGTGGTCGATGGACACAGAAACCGCCGAGAGAGGAAGAGAAAACCGTGACAGAGAGCTGAGAAAGGGAGAGAAGCCAGAAGCGTTAGGTCGGCAATCAAAGGCCAATAACTCCCCAATACATGTGCTTTTATATGGAGGGCAGTTTGGTCATTTCACGTTCACAAGTGATTATATCAGAACACAATTTGTAACCTGATCATTTCAGAACACCACTTATGAAAACTGATTATATCAGCATATTTCCCAAAATTTGTCGAGCGCGAATTTATTTAAGCGGCCTTTTTTTATCGTGTTTTAAAAGACGTCATCTTTTAAAAATCAAGTGGCCTTTTTTTTGTTCAGCGTGTTTTAAAAGATGATGCTTGTTAGTGACAAGTGTATAAGATGATATATCATGACGATTTTAAAAACAATATCGTCTTTTAAAACATAACGACAGTTTTAAGATGCACCATCATCTATTTTGTGTTGTGGTTTAACTATTTTGTAGTAGTGAGTCATCATCCTTACTCGCTAATAAAGTGGTTATTAATATATATATATATATATATATATACAGTCCCCTTTATTGAGGGATCGTTCAAATAATTTTATTTGAGGGACACCCTTTAGGGTCCCGTACAAATTTTTTTTCAACGATCGAAACTATCTATTTTTTAAGTCTATATTCATAGATCATCCTTGAAAAAAATTAGACAAATCGGAAACTGTTTTGATATCCAATTGTGTCCTACAAAATCAATGAACACAGTGCTTCAAGAAAATACTAAAATTTCAATAATTCAATTGAGTGGTCAAATGATATCGGATTCAAGTAATTTTTTGTGGAGATGATCTTTGAATGAGTATCTACAAAAGAGATGGTTTGGATTAGTGAAATACAATACAGAGTGGGCCCTACAATGATATCCCTCAAATAAGCTAATTTGAAGGATCCCTCAATGGAAACTATCTATATATATATATATATTAGTTATTAACATAAAACATGTAAGGAGAATCTAGTGCAGATCGCACTAGAAAACACTAATTTAAAACATGCAAGTAGTGTCGATTGGTGTAGCCTCTATTGAAAAAGAGTGTGACTTGCACATCAATAGTCTTAAGTTCGAACTCTCATACAATGGCAGAGCCACATAGGGACCAAAGGGGTCCCATGCCCCTTCTCAACTTTCTATTTTCTTCATTCTCTCTATCTCTCTCGTCCCTTTCACTATGCCAATATTTTAAAACCACGTCACTTAAAAGACGTCAGAATTTCATTTAAGTGACGTGGTTGTAAAATATGCTACAAACCACATCGGTCCTTATACAAGCGACATGGTAGGGTATCAAAGCACGTCAATTCTCAATAATAAAAAAGAACGTCGATCAAAAACACGCTAAACTTAAGTTGTCAAAAGCACGTCAGTGTTATTTTAAAAAAATGTGGTTCAAAAACACGCTAAAACTTAAGTTCTCTCTTAACCTAATTTTTCACGCTTCGTTCGATGAAAAGTCCTTTACCTCTTAATGAAGCCCTCTCCCTATCTACGTTCAAACCCTATCTCTCCCTCTCTATCACATCTTTGAAGTCTTCATCTCCCTATTTTCACATCACTACGATGTAGCAACACCATCAATGCAGTGATGCCATCGACTACAACAGGGATAAAGTCGGAACCCTAGACAATCGATTTTGAGCCTCATTCTCTCTCTGCCCAACAAATCAATGAATCATGCTCTCTCCTCTTAGCAAATTGTACGAATGGGTAAGGATCTCTCCCTCTCTCTCGTTTTCACCATATCCCTCTCAACTATCTCTTCCTTTTTCTTATTTTTCTCACGATTTCATGTGTTCATGGAATAGATTTCTCTCTCTCTCTCTCTCTCTCTCTCTCTCTCTCTCTCTCTCATTTTCCCCTTTCTTCTCTCTTTTTTGGGTCATAGATTTCACTTTTCCTCTTTACCAGCCCCTTAAATCCTAGCGACGTAGATGTCTCAAATTAGATCCAGCACATGATGGGGTTCATTCACCAAGAAGCCAAGGAAAAGGCCAATGAGATCTCCATCTCTGCTGAAGAAGTACGTATCCCAATTCTATCACAACTCTCTTCTTTTTCCCCAATTGTTACTTTTTTCTAATAACCCTAAATTTCAATTTCATACCGATCCATTGTTGTAATTCATGTGTAATCAAGTTTTGTACGTGTTTTCCAATCCGGGGATTCCAACACTTGGTCTCTATGTCCGCCATCTTTGCTTCCATCTATGTTGCTGGTCGGTTTGTTCCCTGCTCTTTTCTTTCTTTTCTTTTCTTTTGCACCTCATTTGATTTTGCAAAAATTCGACCTATATATGATAAATTTTGGTTCCCTCCCTTTTTGTTTGAACTGGAGATTTTCTGATTTGAATTGGGATTTTAAAGACTATTTAGAGATTAAAAAAAGTCTAGTGGATTTAAGCATAATATAATTATTTATAGGATTTTATTTATGGATTTTTTATAATCAAGATTTTTTTACTTATGTATTTTAAAAGATTTATATCAAGATTTATAAAATTTGAAAGGACCACGTGGATTTAATGGACCACATCAGCTAAATAAATTTTGGTTTTGTTTTTTTGAAACTAACAATGCTAATTGCAATTATGCTAGTAACCCATATCAGTTCCTAGTTGCTGCAACATAGCCTCTTTGAGGCATTTAGTCGAACAAATGGTGGGAACCTACATAGGGCTCAGGATTGCAAGAACGGTGGCAATGTACAAGAAATGTATTTTGTACAATATTAATAAAAGCCATCTGAGACATCCCTAAAAAATGTCTATCTCAGCTGTAGCCAAAAGAACACCAGATATAGCATCATCAAGAACTTCAACACATCTAACCCTCGCAGACTTTGAAATTGGAAGCATACTCATCACTTGTTCAATCACTCCACCAAACCCAAATGTGATCAGATAATACAATACCCAGAAGAATACCATTAACTTGTGAAGTTATTTAATATTTATTAAAGTATTTCTGTTTAGTTTGAATAACCTTATGTTTTAGGAAAGTAGCTGAGGTTTGAATGTTTTTTTAGGAAGATCTCTTAAATTTAGGAGCTATTGGTCATGTGGTTGTGCAGCAGGTCATGAAGTCCTGCAAGTTTCTTTTTTGTTTTTGTAAGGCTATTTAACAGCCATCTTTCACATAATGAAGTATTCAATTCTCCCACTCTGTTTCCTCTCAGTAAATCTAGAAACTAACAATTGGCATCAGAGCTCCAAATTGGGGCCTAAAGAGCAAAGGAAAGTAGCAACTCTTGCCGTAGCAAGTATCAATGTCGACTGAAGGAAGTAGCTTTGTTCAACCATCAATCCCACGCTTCGATGGTCACTATGATCATTGGAGCATGTTGATGGAGAATTTTTTGAGATCTAAAGAATACTAGAGTGTCTCGTGGAGAATGGAATCACAACATATGCAGGAGGAACGGTGTTGACAGAAGCTCAACTCAAAACCTTAGAGGATCAGAAGCTCAAAAACTTGAAGGCCAAGCATTAATTGCATGTTTCAAGCCATTGATCGAGCCATTTTGGAGACAATTCTGAAGAAGGATACGACAAAGGATATCTGAGATTCCTTGAAGACAAAGTATTAAGGCACGGCTAGAGTTAAACGTGCACAACTGCAAGCTCTTCTCAAAGAGTTCGAGATGTTGCAAATGAAGAATGGAGAAACAGTCACTTACTATTTTGTTCGAACATTGACTGTTGCAAACAAAATAAGGATACATGGAGATAGAATGGAAGATGTCATTGTGATTGAGAAGATTCTCAGGTCTATGATTCAGAGGTCGTGGAAGAGGGAGAGGCCATCAAGGTCCATTTGATAAGTCAACTGTGGAGTGCTACCACTGCCATGAACTTGGACACTTCCAATATGAGTGTCCTCAAAAGGAGAAGGAGAACAAGGCTAATGTGGCTGAGATAGAGGAGGAGATGTTACTGATGGCATCTATTGACGAAAGAAATAACCAGAACTGCAACACATGGTACTTGGACTCGAGTTGCAGCAATCATATGAGTGGAAACAAACAGCTGTTTGCAAAGATGGATGAATCATTCAGAGATAATGTGAAACTTGGAAACAATTCCAGTCTGTATGTCATGTGAAAAGGCAACATAAGAATTGAAGTCAATGGAGTGATGCACTGCATAACTGAGATATTTTATGTTCCATAGTTGAAAAACAATCTAATTAGTCTTGGCCAGTTGCAAGAGAAAGGAATGATCATCTTGATAAAAAAGAACTCTTGTCACATACATCATCCTGACAAGGGTTTGATTATTCAAGCTCATATGACTTCTAATCGTATGTTCAAACTCAAAATAGAAGCATATGCTAAGAAACAAATGTGTTTCAAATCCACAACTGAAGAGTAATCATGGTTGTGGCACTGCAGATTTGGGCATTTGAGTTTCAATGGCCTTAAAGCACTCCAACAAAAGAACATGGTGAAAGGACTTCCTCTATTGCAAGCTCCCTTAACGGTTTGTGAGGAATGTATTGTGGGAAAGCAACATCTTGAAACATTTCCAAAGGAAAGTAGCTGGAGAGCCACAAAGGTGCTGCAATTAGTGCACTCTGACATATGTGGACCAATCAACCCCATCTCCAATAGTAGCAAAAGGCAATGAACAGCAGCTTATTCACCAAAATAAAATGGTGTGGCTGAGAGAAAGAACCGTACCATTATGAATATGGTAAGAAGTATGCTTGCGAGAATGAAGGTACCAAAAGAATTCTGACCAGAAGCTGTGAACAGGAGTTGTCACATTTTAAATATATGTCCTACTCATGTTGTGAAGGATGTTACACCGAAGGAAGCATGGAGTGGTAAGAAGCCTGAAGTAAGCTATTTTCGAACATTTGGTTGTCTGGCTTATGCTCATAATTCAGATAATTTAAGAACCAAGCTTGATAATAAGAGCACAAAATGTGTGATGCTCGGAGTCAACAACGAATCAAAAGCCTACAGATTATACAATCCAGAGACTCAGAAAATCATAATTAGTAGAGACGTGGTGTTTGATGAAGCTAGTGGTTGGAACTGGAATGATAAACTGAGGAAGGAAGCTAGTGTTTATCTTGAAGAGACTGAAACTGAGAAAATTGTTGAAGAAGGTGAAGATGAACCTGTTGAGCCAAGATTTAATTAAGTCTCCTCAAATTTACCAAGGCATAGAAGACCCCCTGGTTGGATGACTGATTATGTGAGTGGTGATGAGCTCTCGAATGATGAAAGCATTGCTCAATTTGCCTTGTTTGCTGGCAATGATCCCAACACGTTTGATGATGCTGTAAAGAGTTCGAAATGGAGAAAAGCCATCGACCTGGAGATACAAGCAATTGAAAGAAATAACACATGGGAGTTGGTTGATATGCCTACAGGAGAAAAAACAGTTGGAGTGAAGTGGATATTCAAGACTAGGTTCAAAGAATATAGGGAGATTGACAAGCACAAAGCCAGGTTAGTAGCTAAAAGATATACTAAAAAATATGGTATTGATTATTCTGAAGTATTTGCTCTCGTAGTTGTTCACCCGTTTTATATTTGTTCCTATGACGGTAGGGTAAAGTTCCCCATTGCCTTGAAAACCATTGACTGGTCAACAAGTCAACTTTCTTTAGCATGCGAACGTGCCACTGCTAGCAATATGAATTCTAGCAGACTTCTTAAAAATAGATTACTTGCGCCCCAAGTTACTGATTTCTAAGCAAGCAATTGTGAATTTGGGTAAGGAATATCTCCCAAGTAAGTTCTTTTCTTGCCTCAAACTGGTGAGGACTTCACAATTTTTCACTCTACAAAATTGGTAGTTCTGGCCAGAATGAATGATAAGATAGCAAACTGTTTTAGGCAAAAGTGCCTTTTTCAAAACTCAAAAAGGAAAAACCAACTCTAGAAAGACAAAAAGAGGGCTGGACTTCCATTTCTGCCTCGATAGATGCTTCTGATTCGGGCTGGATTGGGTATGTCTGTGCTGGATTGGACTGTCAACACCTTCAACTGTCAAGTTTCAGCTGTAAATCGGTACCAACGTTCGAGTTTGGCAGAGCTTTAATCTATTTCAAGCCCTGGAAGGCTTTTTGAACTGGCAAAATTGGGACCTCTTCAGTCTAGAAGGGGCAGAAGTGGTTGGATTTGATGGTTACTGAGCTAGAACTGCAATGTAGTACCTGTTCTGCTTGATCAGAGCTCTCCATAAATTTGTTGAGGTTTTCATATTTGTAAAACCCGAACTCTACTTGATTTGGCTTATGTTGAACCAAATTTGTAACAAGAGAAATCTCGCTTCGGATGGTCATTTCTCTGAAACTGAATTGAAGTTAGAGATTCTGGATTATAGCTGACTTGTTTCTTGTGGCTTAATGAGCTTTTGGTTGCTTCAGTGTTTTGAAGGCTTTTGAGATCAAGTGATCATTTTTGAGTTTTTTGTTTTTGATTGATTTTTTAGCTGTCCTCTGATCTGTTCACATTCTCTCATATTTATAGAAAATGCTGTAGTGGGGCTTTCTAATCTTTTAATAATGGGTGGCAAATTTTTCAAAAACAAAATCTTTTATTTTAAATGCAAAGAAAAAAGGGAAGTTATTTGTTCAGGCAGAGAAAGGCCATCAACAATTAGCTTTCATGGAGGTCTTTTCCTTGCTTTTTCTAAAAGAAAAACCAACTCTTCTTTGTTCCCTGTTTGTTTCTTGTAAAGAGAAAGAACACAATCTGCAATGATGGTCAATTTGCTTTTTAGATGAACAACTTTCTGCTCCCTACTTATCTCTTTAGAAAATGTAGTCTGCTTATCCCTTGGAAATAATGCGTGCTCTGATGCAAAATTATATAGAAAGAGATTCTGATCTTTTGGCCCCAGAGTTTGAGGGAAGTCTTTCTGCTAATGTCCTACTTTCATTAATTCTCAATCAACTCTCTTCCTGATAGTTGAAATTGTTGACTTTTCAAAGTCAGGTAGTCACGTGGGTTCTGAGAATAGATTTTCCAAAAAGATCTGCTGACTTTGTACTCTGGGTTTTGAGATCAATGGTGAGCATTTAGAAGATGGGCCCAATCCAATTCCTCTTTAGATTTTTATTGATATGCTTTAGTGGTCAATTGCCATTTGATTTGGAGTTTTTTACAACGCTACCATTTCGTAAAATATGTGGGCTTCTGATGTGGATTTGGCCTCTCTTTTCTTTGGAAACGAAGTCCAGTCCTTTGTTCTTTTTTATTTTTGTGGGCCTTTCTTTGCGAAGATGGGCTTGCACGTGGATTTCTTTTTGGCCCAAACAGTAGTTCGTCATGATACCATACGTTTGGTTATATTTTTAGCTGCACAGAATGATTGGTCCATTTCCCAACTCGACGTGAAGTCTGCCTTTTTATATGGAGAGCTCAATGAACAAGTGTACATTGATCAACCCCCTGGATATGTGCAAAAAGGAAAAGAACAGAAGGTCTACAAACTAAAAAGGGCTCTAGACAGACTAAAACAAGCTCCGAGAGCTTGGTATAGTAGTATAGAGTCACATTTCTTGAAGACTGGATTTATCAAGTGTCCTTATGAGCATACCTTGTTTGTCAAACATGGTAAAGAAGGGAAGATTCTCATTCTGTGTCTTTATGTGGATTATCTAATATTCACAGGAAATGGTGCAGATATGTTCAAAGACTTGAAGAAGTCCATGATGGAGGAATTCAAGAGGACAGACTTGGGGAAAATGCACTACTTCCTTGGAATTGAAGTGAAGCAGTCAAGCAATGGGATTTTCATTGGACAGAAGAAATATGCTGAGGAGATTCTCAAAAGATTTCATATGGAAGGCTGCAATTCTGTTCAAAATCCCATAGTTCCAGGAACAAAGCTCATCAAGGATGAGGGAGGATAGAAAGTCGACAGCACTCACTTCAAGCAAATAGTGGGAAATTTAATGTATCTAACTGCTACAAGGCATGATCTAATGTTTGCTATGAACCTTATTAGCAGATACATGGAATCACCCACTGAACTTCATTTTCAAGCAGCTAAGAGAGTGTTACGCTATTTGAAAGGAACACCTGATCTTGGTCTATTTTACAAGAAGAAAACTGGAGCAAAACTGATGGGATTCAGCGACAGTGACTATGCTGGAGATCTTAATGATAGGAAAAGTACATCTGGATATGTATTTCTGTTAAGTTCAGCTGATGTAGAGTCTTCGAGAAAAACAACCTGTTGTCACTCTCTCTACAACATAAGCTAAATTCATAGCTGCAGCCTCATGTGCATGCCAAGCTGTTTGGTTGAGAAGGATACTTGAAGAATTGTGTTTTTAACAGGAAAAGCCTACTGTGATCATTTGCGATAATAACCATCAAATTATCAAAAAAATCCAGTAATGCACGGGAGGAGTAAGCATATTGATGTTAGATTTCATTTTCTTCAAGATCTTGCCAGAGATGAAGTCATTGAACTAGAACGCTGTCCAAGCGATATGCAGGTGGCTGATATTCTAACTAAGCCATTAAAGTTGGAGGCTTACATAAGGATGCGAGAAGTACTTGGGATTTGTTTGAGTTCGAGTTTAAACTGAAAGTTCAATTACTTTTCAGTTTAGGGGAGGATGTGAAGTTATTTAATATTTATTAAAGTATTTCTGTTTAGTTGGAATAATCCTATGTTTTAGGGAAGTAGCTGAAGTTTGAACATTTCTTTAGGAAGATCCCTTAAATTTAGGAGCTGTTGGTCATGCGATCGTGCAGCAGGTCATGGAGTTGTTGTTGTGAAATTATTGCAAGCACACAATTCGTACAAGTAATATAGAAATAAGTAGAGTGTCGTTCCCACGAAGACTGTAATTTCCTATTAACTACCAATTATGATTAATTTAAAATTTATTTGAACAGTTGATTAAGAAGATTGATTGATTTAAGTAAGCTAAAACAATTATAAAAAATAGCAATTTAATTAATGTTGGAAATCAAGATGATGAGACACTAGAGCATCCGATTTCACCATAACCAATTCCACTTAATTCTTATAGCCAATTAACCCTAATTACTACCCATGTTGATAGTTGGTTTCTCCTAATTCATTCGATATCCCCTCTCAGGCTCAACCAAAAGTATTCTTAATTAACAACCCATTCTCTCTCGAGCAACGGATTTAGAAAATCAAGAACCCATTAAGTTCAATGAGAACCTGCAAGAAAACTGAATGAGTTATGTTAGTCCCTCTCGGGCACTCATTCAAGACATGGTATCTGTTATAAGAAGAAAACACCAAACATCTCCTCTCGGTCTCCGCTTGGATCATCAAATCAATTAAATATTGGCCAGATATTCAAAGCATTAAGAACAATAACAAATACTCAACATGGAATAGTAATCAAAAATTAATATAACTATAAAAATTAAGTATTCATGGTTAGGCTACATCGTAGCCCTAGCAAGGAAAATTAGTTCATGACAAAAAAAAAAAAAGATAAACAAGAGAATTGTTGTCATAAAACCGATTTGGCAGATGGACTTGATCTCTGGATTACCCACAGCAACACAGCGACAGCAAATTCTTGGCTCTCTCTCTGATATATTTGTGGGTGTATGAAAGTTGTATATGGAAGATGATAGAAAATTTGATCCTCTGAAGAGATCCTTAGGGTGACCTTATATAGTGTAAAATAACTAAACCCTACTATAAAAAGGTCTAGAAAAACTCTCTTAAAGCAAAACAAAATCTCAAACAATTAGGGAAACAAACTAGGAAAGAATCCTTCTTTGACTAGGAAACACGTCAGCCAACTTGCATGCATGTTTTGACGTCGTTCTACTTCCTAGAAAATTCTGGAAAAATATGAGAAACGTAGCTTTATCTCTAAGCCTTCCAACATATATTACACGCCACTAGGAAAAATCGGAAAACTATTCAAATCTTCAATCTTCCACAGCAGTGCAGTTCTAATGGGATTTCAACTTAGGCTGTCTTGACTTGCAGGTCTGGAGCATTTGGCCTGGTAGAAAATTATGAAACTTTGATACAATGATCTTCAATGTCTTAGTTTCTTCTACAATTGGCCTTGCACTAAAATTCATTCGAAAAGTCGACTTTCAGTTGAAATCCTTCCAAGAGCGCAGAATAGCTGAAAATAAGGAAAGTAAAGTAATAATACTCTTTTTAATTAACTTTCCCTACAAAACCTATATATAAAAGGTATAAAAATATAGGAAATAATACACTTATCAGTCGTGCAAGTTTCTTTTCTGTTTTTGTAAGGCTATTTAACAGCCATCTTTCACTTAATGAAGTATTCAATTCTCCCACTCTGTTTCCTCTTAGTAAATCTAGAAACTAACATAACTGAGATTAAAAAAAAAATTTGAAAATCTTAGCTCTCCAGAAACAATGGAACTACCAATGGAGAACATATATTTTGCACTACCTCCAAGAACTGATGTACTACTAGCAAGTATGCGTTGTGATACATCCATTCCTCGTATTGCAAACCCTTTTGTCTTCTCAACTAATCCTCCCTAATCCCGGAACTGTTTATCCTGAACAAAGAAGAAATGCTTCTCATACTGGAAAAGTGCTTCTCACACTTTTGTATGGTTAAGGTTCTTGCAGAACAAATTGGTGTTGATAAAAGCGATTCAGCCGATCAGATTAACCCTAGTCTAGTTGACTCTGCTCTTCTCAAGGACTGCGTGGCGCAGGTTTGGGTGGCCAGCAATACACGCTTCATCAAAATTGTGCATTGCTACCTACTGAAAGCTGACAGGGGGAAAGAAGCTCAAGAGTACCACGGAAAGGTGAGCACTGCATCCCGAGTCGATCACTTGGAGTCCATCAAGATGTGGAATTACCTTACTCTGCCATTCCAAGTGCTCAAGGTAATGGAAGATATGGGATTAGGCACAAACCCTTTTAGTTTTCTCCATGCCTCCTGCACCACCTGAGGTTTTTCCCACTCAGGCACTGGGATGACGCAAGGAGAGAAGCCTTTTCGCACTATTGGTAAGTTCATTTTTTCTTGAGAGAAAAAAAAAAAAAAAAAAATCCCATGTGAAAAATTTCATAGGGTTTCGTATTTAAACCTCCTACTAAAAAGTCTCACACAATTCTACATTAATTTTTTATTATAAATATTATAAGACTTTTTGTTACTTGTTTAAAGTCTTGATTGAATACCACGTGATTTTGACACCATCTTTTAAAAATCCTAATAGTCTTAATGGAACACCACAAGACTTGTTTAAATTATTTAAAAGTCTTAATTGAATACCACAAGACTTATTTATCATAAAATAATCTTTTAAAATCTCAATTGAATACACCCCTTAATTTTGGGACGTAGCCTGTGGCAGGATTCATAGAACATGGTTTATTTGATCAAGGAACTTGATAAGATTACTGGGCAGGTGGGCACTGGCGGATCTACAAAAGCTAGAAATGCCCCTCTTCTACTGCCCACCAGCTGTTTGATTATTTGCTCCAAAGAAGCTCCAGGCAGCAGCTCTTTGCGCAGGCCGCAGCGCGCAAGGCCATTTGGGTTCTTTTTTTTTAAAGTGATATGTCCAAAACGCATAGTTTTGGTCCAAGTGAAACCAAAATAAAAAAAAATAAAAAGAAAGGGCCACCACTACCCACACCGGCCAACTCCCCAACCACATCCCTTTTTTCTCAATCCTCTTTTGCCTTCATCATCCATTAGCTTTTCTCTTTGGGCTTTTTTCATTATCATTGACTATCTCTCACTCTCTCAAATTGGTATAAGTAAATTCCATTACATTCATTCAGCAACGACACCCTGAAAGGATCTCTCTCCCTCTCTGTATTCTTTTATTCATTTGGTGGAAACCCATTTGTTTTAGAGGCAAAAGAAGGGTTGTGAAGTGGGCATAAGCCATGGCAGCTCTAAAACCAGAAGAGATAAGCCATCCACCAATGGACCAACCCTCCACAATTTGTTTGGAAAATTAATTTCTCTCTCAAATTTCAAAGTTATTTCTCTTTATGCTTTAATTAATTAGGATGGATTGTTGGGCTTTGGTTAATTGATTGAGTTTTTGTTTTGGTTATTTTGTATTTATTTTTATTTATTTATTTGTATATATTTTTAGTTTGTAATTAATTAATAAAGATTGTTGTGGTTTGATTAAATGATTAATATTTCAATGTTGTGTTTATTTGTATATAATTAACATGGTGAATTGGTTAATGTGATTAATATAGTGTTTTTAGCCTTTTTAAATATCGTTTTAGACTTTGAAATATTGCCCCTTCTTTGAAAAATTTCTAGGTCCACCACTGCAGGTGGGTATGACTTAGTTTTATATTTAAGATTGAAATTTCGGTTCTTTTCTTGCTGCAAATTGGTCAAGTCTTGTGTTCAAAGTGCAAGGGTTAAGTAAAAAATTCTTAAATATTCTGCTTGTGTTGGTTTTGGTATGTTAAATTAATTGAAAATCTGGTGTAGATGTGAAATTAGTTTGCGTAAAATTAGATGTAGAGGCATGGCCATAATCTAGACAAGGGAGTGAGGGAGACTTAGATGAGATCTGTAATTTGATAATATGTAATGTTTGAATATAAGATCTTTTCGACCAAAAAAAAATTACCTTGCTTAGTTTATAGTTAAATATTTCTAAACTGATTCCAACGCTTGGTCTCCACGTGTCATTCATTAATTGGCCAGTCAAAAATGGTATAAACAATTGGTTTTCTTGGAAACATGTGTTTTTGCTTGCCGCTGTTTGATGTTTGTTATGGACTATTTATTCTATTAACAAATTGCACGAGGCTTGCTTTTGTTTTCTCAAGTGCTAAACGTGGACTGTGGTCCTTTTCATGGCTCGTAGGAAACCACGCTTCAATTGTTGTTAATTATTTATTTTTTAAATTAACTCCCAAAAATTGATTGGAACTAGCATGTAATCTGTTTCTCATTCATGGCCGTGTGATTGGTCCATCATGCATTTGGGCTTCTCCATTTTCTTTTTGGGGGCACAAATTATTATTATTTTTTTAAACTTTTACTAATGAGGTGGTGTGTTTTGAAATTAAAACTTCTTCCATGTCATTGTCATTGAGAAACACTATTAGACTGAGAGATACTGCGTACCATTTTTATTTCTTAAGAGCTAAATCATAAACTTTAAAGATTACAAAGACGAAGGAAACATCCAAACTTAGATAATATATGCATATACACCAGAAGAGGTAAAGCAGATTTAGGGTTTATTTCATGAAATTCGCATGCACTTAACATGCAATTAAAAGTGTGATGTTTTTTTCAGAGGTAAACTTCAATAAGAGACCTTAGGCCGAATGTATGTGTAATCTTATAGTGAGAGAATCCAGCAGTCAGAAAGAGCTTTTCCCACTCTGCTTCACTACGCTCTTTGCCATTGAGGTCGACCATCATCAACATATCAAACATGAGCTGAGTTTCAATTGATTTCTTATCCATCTTCTTATTATCTGCAGACACATTTATGTCCAGGATGATAACCTTTCCTCCTTCATTTTTGCTCAGAATTGCTTCTCTACTCTTCTTCAATATCTTCACGCTTTCCTCATCACTCCAATCATGCAGAATCCACTGATCATTGATGCCATACATTAATTAATGGTTAATTACTTTAATTTCTACCTACAATCACATCCGTGCATAGATTTAGCGTATGGTACCTGCTTAATATACTTTGTACATGCATCAATTGGCATGTCATCGTTACTTATTCACTTATGAATCGTAAGGTTTGTTAAGATTTCAAAGAAACGGACCCGTGACCACTACTAGCAATATCGATTTACCCCCAAATTAACCACTAGCATAGTACAAGCTGGTGTGGGGTTTATACAAAAGGGCATATGTTATACATTTTGTCTAAATTTCCAATGTGTGACTTTACATTCTTCAACAAGATTGTCTTTTCGTTTTGAGGTTTATTATTAAACTCCATAAAAATTCCTTAAATACAGAGCTCGGATTGAAAGCCAAGCAAAACATGGAAAGAGTTTAGAAAATTCTGCAAAGGCAAGTGTGAGATGTGTTTGCTAACGGGAACGTAATAATTAATTAGGAAATTAAGGAATAATACAAATGAGAGAAATAATTGAGTTTTATAATTACCTTGAGAAAAATTGCATTTGCTGGGGGTATCTTCTCAAACATGTCTCCTCCAACAAAATCCAAATTGTGAGTCCCTTGCAAGTTTGCAACAACATGTGGTTGGTCAAAGACAGTGCAATTGATGTTCTGGAAGGCCTTGGCAATGGCCTTGGCCATGGTTCCTGTGCCACCTCCAACATCAACCAAGGAATTCAAACCCTCAAAAACTCCTTCACACTCTTCAACCACTGCCCTTGCGAGCAGTTGAGAGTCAGCCTCCATTGCTTCATTAAACAAGCTACCAAACTTCGGTTGCTGAGCAGCCAAACCCCAAAAAGGCCTACCATGTGCCATCTCAAATGGGGAAGCTGGATGATCATGATTTCCATGATTGTTCATCTGGCACCAAGTGCCCATTAGATGAAATGGATCTGTTACTACTGGATCAAGAATCATAAGTAAAAATTGTGTGGTGCTGAATGGACCTTCCTTGAGGAGAAGCCTGGAAGCTGGTGTTAGGCTATACACCACAACAGCTTTTTCCTCCTCTCCATCATCAAGATCCTGATGAACAATATTCTCATTGTTGTTATTGTTTGGAAGAAGTGGTAGCTGAACTTGCTGGTCTTGTGCAAAGAAATTGGAGTGGACGAGAATTCGCATGAGGCGTTCAATGAAATGAGCTTTCGAAGGGTGGACATTGAGGCCGGAAATGAGATTGGAAAGGGATATGGGTTGGCCATGGTTGTGAATCACATCTGGGATGCCTAATTGAACTGCACACTTTAATGACATGGAGTTTATGAACTGGAAGATATGATTCCACACATGAGCTTGAGCTTGAAGAAGCTCATGGCTAGTAGCACTCACTTTATCATTACTCAAACCCATTTATCCAAGTGTGTATGTTTATATGTGTAGCTCAAGAATACCGATGGCTCTTATTTTAAGTCTTCTATACTGGGGATCTGCTTATATAGTCGTTGCCGACGACACAATCCACATCCCAATTATTTAAGTAAATAATACTAGAAGGGGCCGTTCTTATATGCTAATATATGCTATGCATGTGTAGAGGGAAGTTAGTGTAGATTGAACTTTGAAGTGGGAGGGAGAAATTGACAAAGTGAAGTTTCATCTAATTATTATGTGTTTTGATGAGTCGATTTTATATTATATATTTAACCTCATTCTTAGTATATTTTGGTTAATATTTTGGAAGAATTTTGATATTTTGAATTATATTTCCAATCAATAATGCTACGGGCACCAACTTGTTTACCAACTTTTGAATACCAACACATGTGGCACATGACATGGCAACCTATGTCATCTGCCACCTCATTTATTTTAATTACATAATTTGTTATATAAATAAAAGAATTTCACACCGAAAAAAGAAAAAAGAAAAAAGAAAAAAGAAAAAGAAAAAGAAAATTCTTTTATTTATATAATAAATTATGTAATTAAAATAAATGAGGTGGCATATGACATAGGTTGCCATGTCATGTGCCACATGTGTTGGTATCCAAAAGTTGGTAAACAAGTTGGTGCCCGTAGCGTTATTGATTTCCAATATAGGACTTTCGACTTCCTATGCAGTAAAACATAATCAAATGGGCGAATTTTTCTGACAATAAAATAAAGGAGCAGTGCGCGGTGCTGGAATAGTGACGTTTTGGGATTTTATTGCATTTTTGGAGCCCAAGATGACCTCGGATGGGTTCTTGACCTTCTGGAGAAGTGTTCATAATATTTTTATCTTTAAAACAAGCTATCTTGGGCCAGATTTGGTGGAGATTTGAGGCAAAAACGTGGCTGGGCAGATTTTGGGCAGATTCTCCTAATCCAATTTGGATTTTATTTCCTAGTATTATTTTATTTTACTTAGTTTCCTTGTGGGGATTGGGCAGCTAGGTTTTAGGAGGTATTTAAGTTGGTTTTCACAGCAATTTTGGGGACTTTTCTTTTATGCAATTCTGCGGAAGACAGAGACTTTGGCTGGGGTTTTTGAAGAGCTTCTACTTCAAGGTGTTTTTATTCTTATTCATTCGAATGATATTTTCTTTGATTTTAATTATGAGTATACGTAACTAATTCAAATTGCTAGGGCGAGGCCATAAGCTTTAGCATGAAAATGTAATTTTAACAATTTACTTATGAATGGATGCATGTTTGCTTTGAATTATTGATCACTGGATTTCAAACTATCTATCTATTTTAATGACTGATCACCATTAGGATATGTAGACAATTAATTTGATGCAATTTCTGTTGGAACATCACCCTGAAATTGAGGATGGCTTCTTGTGATTAGTAGTTGTAAGTTCACTTCAGGCGAACATCACGCTCTTAAGGGTTGCATGGTTTGTCAAAGGGTTTTCACAAACTTAATGAGTCTTGCATGTTTATATTTGATCTGAACATCACAGACGGATTGTATGTTAGATATACGTTTTCGCTTGAACATCACAAGGAAAATATGCATTAGGAAAACCTAACCTTCAAAGCATATATGTGGAAATTCATATGCAGGTGATAGAATTGCATCGGATTGTGACGGTGATGGCTAAACCCTAGTTTTCTCTAAATTGTTTTTATAAAAAAAAATGTTTTTCTTTTTTTTTTTAATTTCTCAACTTTCAGATTTCTTTTATTGTTAATTTAATCTTTTCAAATTTATAAACTTCAAATCTTTGATAAAATCTATTTTAGTTATTAATTAAGAGTTAGTTTAATTACAAATTAGTCAAACAATCTTTGGGGACAACGAGCTTGCATGAGCACTTATACTACAATTACCTTATATTCTTGCAAGTATTTTCAGTGATTTTAACCTTATTGCGCAGGTTCTAAAAATCCTATCATATATGTAATATTATTTATATATATATAATATGTATTCCTTCTTCAATAATAATTATATTCTCTCCTTACCCAGGGAAGAAAAATTCTTCTCTCTCGGTTCTCTACTCTATCCATCTTCTTTCTCAAATTTTGAAGCATGAAGAACCTCGATATTCAGAGATACTAATCTAAAGGTTTATGAAGAGAACTTACACTTGTACAAAACGGGAAAAAGACGACCAAAAAACAACGACGGAAGAAAATAATACCATCATTATGTTTAGAAAGACGACGGTAACAGAAAAAAGACGTGGGTATTTCAAAAACACGACGCATCAAACTTAACAAGCGTCGTCTTATTAAAGATGTTTTCTCCTCACTCAAATTCTAAGCTCAAAATCAACGACAGCGTGTAGGAAACAACCGACGTAGAAAGTAAAAAAAGGACGATTTACAAAAACAGCTGTCATGTTAACTTCTAGGTCTACACACCATGTATTCTTAATCAGTGTCATATAATTTTAACAAAATCCACGTCAGTACTATTAGTAAGATGCACCATATTCAAGCCATGTACCACGACAATAAAGATAAAATGATCGACGTTTTACCATATATGTACTACGACGGAATTTATAAAACTACTATCGTATAGGGTTTAGTGAACCTCGACACTAGAAGAGTAGATAACGACGTCTAAATTCATAATATTCACGTTGTATTTTTACTATGTCAAGACGAATTTAATTTGAACACCACGACAGTAGGTTTCTTTAGTTATAGCGTCGTATAACATTTCTTACCACATCGTTAATTGAAAATTATTACTGTCATATTTATTATTTATGTACATGTGCCTCTCTGCTTTCAAAGTTGTCTCAGATTACCAGATGTTCTTTGAAACGTCTCAAAATACCACCTACACTTTTAATAACTGTCTCACGTTACTTATTTCGTCAGTATTAAGAGACATTCCGTTATGTGATGTGGCTCCCACTTTTTGGGGTATGGGTTTGCTTCTAGTCTTCTTTCCAGAAGACAACGACACAACCATTGTTGACAAAAGTAACAAGCTTTTCTCTTCTTCATCATCCTCTTCCCCATCTCCTTCCTCTTCTTCTTCTTCTTCTTCTTATTATTCTTCTTCTTCATAAAAAACATGCACAATTTTCAGATGAACCAATATCAATAATCTCCTTCTATCCAAAGCCCAATCCACAATTTCCATATGTGCCTTTTTGGTCTCCATCACCTTCCTCCTCTTCACCCTCTCAACCTTTGAACCCATAACCAAGCCTCACCCACTCATCACAACAACCTCCAGAAGATTTATCTCCCAAAAATCTCCACCCACCACCAACATAGACCCCAAATTACTCAATAAGCCCATCACATAACGGAACGTCTCTTAATAGGGACAGAATAGGTAACATGAGACAGTTATTAAAAGTGTAGGTGGTATTTTGAGACATTATAAAGAACATGTGGTAATCTGAGACAACTTTGAAAGCACAAAGGGCATGTACATAAATAAGCCTTTGTTTTATATGTCTTTTGCTTTTTAAGATTTTTTTTGGATTTTTGTAGCCTACGATGGTAGATGAACAAAATCACAAGAATGAAAAAAAAAACAACGACGGTTTATATAGAAAATAGTCATAGCCGACAATTGCAAATGAGATCCCAAGAGATAAGAAATCTTACCAGTGGGAGCTATGTTCCTCATCATAATTGAACCACCAATATGAGAAAGACAATATTTTAGGCATTGATTACGTATGTGTCCTTGTGTGTTTGAGATACACAAAGGCACATACGCATCAAAATGCAAACAATTTGCCTTAAACTAGAGAGAGAGGACTGAGAAAGACAATTTTTTGAGAAAGACAATTTTTTGAAAGTTAACAATGTATGCATTTTGGTGTCTTTGAGATACACCAAAATACATACTTCGTTAACATCCAAATTATTGCCTCCAAAGAGGTGAGAGAGAGCAAAGGCCAGAAGAATGTGATTTTATTTCAACTTGGAAACCTAAGTGAAAGAACGCATGAAAAGCCCCAATTTAAAAAATTAATCTTTCCTAACCACATCAGTCACATTATTAACTACGTCGTCAAATTAACAAACTCCAAGGCGCTTATTTTTTATTAAGTGCCGTATTAAACAGAATTTCAGAAGTTGGTTTCCATAAACAAACGGTCGTTCTAAATAAAATTTTTAACGTCGATATTATTTAATATACGGTCGTTGTGTTTGAAACTGAACACGGCAGGCAATGTCGTTTTGGAAGAACTAATGGTCGTGTGATGTCATCTAAACACGGTGTTTTCGGAAAAGTAGGTTTCGTATAAAGTGTTGTACCAAGGGCGGTAACTTAATCTATATTGCGTATAAAAGTAAATACTAGGGTGGTTTCTTTTAATAGCGTCATGTTATGAAACGCTTAGTCAATAATTTAAACTTTTCGCCTTACCTGAACTACACTTTTACTATTTCCAAACTCGAGAAAAAATTTCACGCTCCTCTCATTTTTCCTTCCCAAAGCGCCATATCTGAATCTCATTGTCTTTCTCTCCTCTTCGTCTTCGTCTTTGAACTGAAACTCCCAACTCAAAGAGAAAACTTTCATTGCACGCAAAAGGTAAGCATTTCTCACTTTCTTTGTTCCTGCTTTGCATGTGCATATCATTATAGGTTTTTGGTTTGAAAATCTTTTTAGTTTTCTATGGTGAAAATCTTTTTACATTTTTCCAAGTTTGATAAAATATACAGACAAAGAACGAAAGTGTTTGGCACCACTACTCTGTATTTTGTATTTCAACTAAATAAGACGAAGGTGGCTTCTTATTTACGTGGTTTGAAATCATAAACCACGATGGTAATTAAATACCACCAGGAAAATTTTTATTACTTTAGTTGTTCTGATTCTGGCATCGTGTGAAATGATATAATACGCTGTTGTTTTTAAATGACCATAACCTTGCAGGTTTGATTTCTTTGTAACCATGGTTTTTGTTTTGAAAATCTTTTTTACTTTTTTTTTTTGGTGAAAATCATTTTACGTTTTTCAAAATTTGATAAAACATAAAGACAAGAACGAAAGGGTCTAGAACCACTTCTCTGTTTTTGTAATACCACGTCGGTAATTACCTACCGACGTGATAAATTCCTTATTACATCGATTGTTATTATCTAGGGTTGAGTGAAATTGAATACTAGGTGGATTTTTAAAAATAACCGTCATTTTTGTTATTTGAAAATCTAAAATATTTTCACTTGCCGGTTTGATTTCTCTATAACCATGGTTTCTCAAGCGCAAAGTAAGGATTCTAGTTTGAAAAAAAAATCAATGTACGGAGCTTAAAGTTTCAAAACCTCAAACCAAGTCCACGAAGAAGATGAAGTTTGTTTCATCTGTTGAGACAGAACCAGGCAGAACGACAACATTTTCTAAGGAGCCAAAGTCAAGTTGGGGGTATAAACACAATGCCCCGTGTTGTGAAAATAAAATTGCAGAAAATCAAGCCAGTTATTTAGTATAATAAAAGGGGAAACCATATGGCCTGCACATATTGAGATGCAGTCCTACATTGGTGTGTTGGCAAGCTCCAGGGTCCCAATTGTGGACAAGAAATGGACTGAAATCCGGAAGAATATAAAAGAGCATATTTGGGAAGCCGTTGACATGGTATGTCAAGGGGGCAAAAAATGGTGTTATCATCTGCTGGAAAGAAATGGCAGGATTTCAAGTCTACACTAACGAGGCATCATATCCTTCCATTCATTAATGAGAAGGAGAAGTTAAGACAACCCCCTAAACTATATAAATTCGTCAAGAAAGCAGACTGGGATGTCTTTGTAGCTTCAAGGTTATCCGAACAATTTGTGTCTGTGCATACTGAACAAGCAAGAGGAGGGAGAAATACAAGCACAATCATCGGTTGTCACGACAAGGATATGCTGGTTTGGAGAATGATTTGGAGGAAACCATGCCCAGGGTAGAAATTGATCGATCTACCTTATGGAAGAAAGCTAGAGAAGACAAACACGGTAACATCCCCGTTCCAAAGGTTGTAGAGAAAGCATAATTAATTGTAAGCCTAAATTCACTCACTCTGTTTTAAATTTGTATTAAACTGTATTGGAATTTTAATTAGACTTGCATGTGGAACTAACTTTCTGTTTTTTGTTGACTTTAATGTGTCTTTGTGTTAGGATGAATTGCAAAAACAAGTTTATGAAGGCACTCTTACTGTCTCTGGAAGTAATAATGTGTTGACTATGGCTTTGGGTCCCGAGCATACAGGGAGAGTTAGAGGTGTAGGGGCTGGGATTTCCACTAGGCAATACTTCAATTTACCTAAACAACAAAGGGTAACGTTTGCCGATCAATTAAAGGAAAGTGTAAGAGATGTCCTTGGAGAAGAGACTTTGAAGATGGAGGCTAGAATGAAGCAATTGGTAGAAGCTGAGAGGGAGAATTTGCTGAATCAACTGCACCAACTCTTTCCAAATTTTGATCCCAGCATGCTCAAACTGACAACTAACCCCTTTCCAATCCAAGGTCAAGAGCAAAGTCCCAAAAATCCAATGTCAGACAAAGCAAGCTGCTTTGGGGCGCTTGATGCCCTAAATTTTGAGGATCATAATGCCAAGGATGAACAAAACCAAGATGAAATGGTAACTTCTCTAAACTATGCATTTCTTTGTTTTTTGAAAAGCAATTAGATGTCGTTATTGTTCATTGCAGTCATTAGAATCACAACACAACAATAGTTTTTATTTACCGTCGTTTGAAAAAACATACCACGTCTGTTTTTTAAAAAAAATCGTCATTGGGATTCAATACCATGATGGTATAGAGGATTTAGTTAGTGTTGTATTTAGTTTACTTGTTTTACAAGCTATCTTCACTAACTCAATCCCTCTCTCTCTCTCTCTCTCTGTGTGCAATTGCTGTTATCTATATTTTTGCTAAAGCATGTTGGTTCACTCTGGAATATACATTTCTGTGAAGTTTTAATTTGATTTAGACGATAGCTTTCTTGTTTACCAACGTAATAAATTTTACACCACGCCGGTGTTTAGTTACTGTCGTATAAGTTTTCATTAAACATCGCATTTTTTAAGGAACCGTCTTTTGTATTTTATTACCATGATGGTTTAGATTGTTTAGTTCTTAAAATAGAAATCCACAGATGGAGAAAAGTAAGATGAAATGGTAAATTCTCTAAACTTTGCATTTCTCTGTTTTTTGAAATTACATTTGACGTCGTTGTTTTTCATTACCGAAGTTTGAATTGTTACACCACGTCTCTTTTATTAATAAACCGTTGTTGGGTTTGAAGTACCACGACAGTATAAAGGATTGAGTTGGTGTCGTATTTAGTTACTTGTTTTTCAATCTTTCTTCACTCACTCAATCCCTCTCTCTCTCTCTCTCTCTCTCTCTCTCTCTCTCTCTCTCTCTCTATATATATATATATATATGTGAAATTGTTGTTATTTGTACTATGATGGTTTTTAGTTATATACTATGATGGTTTTCAGTTACTGTCGTTTATATTTTATTCAAACGGCGGTGTTTTCTATGAATCGTCGTGTGCATTGATTTACCACAACGGTTTAGTTTTAATATATATATATATTTTTTTATAACTTTGTTGTACAAGTTGTCTTATATATTTTTCTTTATTTCTTAAAACACAAAGCAAAGTGCTTGGACGTTTCTGAGAAGGAACAAGAAGTACAAGATTAGTCAAAGCTAGACTTGCCATCTTTTTTACAAGCCCTATGTCGTTATGTGGAGATGAAGGAGGTGTTTTGTTTTGATCGTCAAACCTTCATCATGATTGAAGATATTCCACAGTTTGTAGCCATGGACGAAATTGGGGCTATTGTGGTTGCAGTATACATGAGGTTTGTCCTTATCAAATTTTCATTTCACACTCTCCTTTCTTTAAAAAAAAAAAAACTCATGGGATCATTTCATATATTTAGCTGCCTATTTGATGTTTTGAAAATGGCAACTATGGTGAACATGATTGGCCTTGTCGACCCCATTCAAGTTAGTGCTAACTCTGGATCATTAACTCTGTTTACACCATAGTGAACCGAGCAGACCCAACATCAAAGCGATTAGCACCAAGGCAGCCACGCCTTCTTCCCTGCCAAAGGAAGACACACTTCCGAGGTGCCAGACACCTGCCGAAGCTCCAAACTGCCAAACCTAATCTCCAGGACACGTGTCGCCACCACGACGACTTGCACAAAGTCCCACATTGAAACTTTGTGCAAACCTCCTACTTTCACCTCCCTATAAATAGGGAACAGTACCCAAGTAAAAAGGGTAACTACTTTCTCACTTTTACTATTACTCTGCAAAAGTTACCACATATAGCTGACTTAGGCATCGGAGAGCCTTCGGCCGGCACCACACCGGTGTCCGAAGCTTAACGATTGCATCTACCATTTAGTCTTCTGCAGGTCTCCCACCAGCCTATTCCACCAAGGGCCTCAGCCCTCTTCCATGCTGAAGACTCCACATACCTCATCACTAAGTTGGACTCAATATTGGCCGGGCCATTTTGAGCATCAACAGTTTGGCGCCGTCTGTGGGAAACCGACACTAGAATCCCCTCTTTCTCTATCAGCCCAGCTGGCTCCCTCACCCATCAGGCCCCGTCGCCTCTTCTTCACCCCACACTCTGCTATGCTGACCAAGGATAGCCGCGATACCCAGCACCATACCCCCCGCGATGGTACTTCCCGAAGGAAATCTTCGGGAGATGCCACTCTCCAGGCAGAAGTGGAGCGCCTCCGCGACAGTATTACTAAAATGTCGGAGAAATACAAGCATCTTCATTGCAGGAATGTTGAGCTAGAGCATGACCATCGTGCTCTAAAGCGGAACTGGGAGAGGACTCACACCCAGGATGCCCAACAAGATCTCACCCAGAATGTTGGGCATACTCAGCCAAACCAGCCAGTACATTCCAGCCACAGTGCCCCGGCCCAATCTAGGCTCCGCAAGGATAAAGGCCATCTTCATCCGGAGCTAACCCAGTCGCGACTCCTTTGCATTCCCCCACCAAAGGACCGGCCCCATGAACCAGTCAGGATCTACCGAGACTGCAGGGACCACATCTCGGACCGTCAACCAGGGCCGATCCCTATCCCTGCTAACCTCGAAGACCAGCGGGTGACACACCTGGGCCCCTCACCAGGCCCCGCCCGCTTACCCGACGAGGAGGGCGTCGGGGACTCGGATAGTTGGGAATTTTATAATTCAGAAGCCTGGCCAACTTACCACACCGAGGCGTTGGAAGATTGGGAACATTCCACAGCCCCTGTCTGCCCACCCCCCAGGCCTTCAGCACCCGAAACTCTTCCTCATGCCGACCCGGCCATGAGGCTACAACGTCGCAGCCATAAACCCCTCTGGGCAAAACCACGACCGGGGCCCTTTACTGAACGTATCCTCCACTACCACCAGGAGAAAGATATCCAGCCGCTCCGCATCGCTTTCTACACTGGCACGGAGGACCCCCTCACCCACATCCACTCCTTTCAGTCTGCCCTTGGGTGCAAAGGCCTCACTGATGAAGGCATGTGCCTCCTCTTCCCTTCCACCCTCAGCCGCGCGGCCCTGAATTGGTTCTATAGACTCCACCCCTGCACCATCAACTCATTCGATAGTCTCAAGCAGACGTTCCTGGATCATTTTATGATCCAGACTGATCGCCTATACTCTGCCGACGACTTGTATATGCTTCCACAAGCTGAGGACGAACCCCTTCGGGAATATGCAGCCCCGTTCAGTCACGAATACTCCCGCTGCCCGGAGACTGACGATCGCGCTGCCTTCGGCACTTTTAAGAGTGGCCTCTGTGAGTCCAACTTCCGCTACCTGGTTCATAGCAACAGTTGGAACACATATATAGAGCTAATGAAGCAGGCAGCGGTCCATGCCAAGGCTGAATACTTCAATTCCAAGTGTGGCCCAGCCAACCTGGCGCACAACACTTTCGCCGATCCTCCACCTGCTTCAGCACCCGCTTCAGCCCCACCTCAGCATTCTACTCCCGCCCCAAGTACCCAGGGTACCCAACAACCAAAACGGAAGGATAGCTACCAGCATCCCTTCAGCAATAACAAACGTGGCAGACATGGCAACCACCACCACTCTAGCGGAGGCAACCCTCCCAAGACTGGTGATCGGGCCCCACTTCCCTGCACGCCAAGGCCCAGGTTCGAGGTTTTTACTACCCTCAACACCACCTATGAGAACATCCTGGTGCGTGAAGCCCCTATCATCCCCAAGCCACCCCCCCGGAGACCATCCAGCAAGCCTATGCCAAACATGGGGGTCTTCTGCCGCTTTCATCAATTCAGCGGCCATGACACCGAATCTTGTGTTGCGTTGCGCAACAT
This sequence comes from Prunus dulcis, assembly GCF_902201215.1. Taxonomy (NCBI): domain Eukaryota; kingdom Viridiplantae; phylum Streptophyta; class Magnoliopsida; order Rosales; family Rosaceae; genus Prunus; species Prunus dulcis. Next base: position 10,975,630 of record NC_047652.1, read on the forward strand.
AATTGAAGGGCTCATCCGTGAGGGAAAGCTGGACAACTATGTGCACAACCTACCACCCCCGCCTAACCCTCACCAACGACAGATCAACATGATCTCCACCATCAGTGGTGGTCCTACCCTGGCTGGCACCTCCAACAACTCCATCAAACATTATGTCCGCTCCACCTATGCGCACCAGGTCTTCAGCACCGAGCAGGGACGCTTGCCGAAGACCCACAGGTCTGGCTGGGCCCCCATTACCTTCTGCGAGGAGGAGGAGCGTGGTGTTATCCTCCCCCATGATGATCCACTCATTATCCGTGCTGACATTTCTAACTTCGACGTTGGGTGTATCCTGGTGGACACCGGCAGCTCGGTCAGTGTGATGTTTGCTAACGCCTTCAATGAACTCCAGGTCCCGTCTCACCTACTCGACCGAAGCATCACACCCCTTGTGAGCTTCTCGGGTGATGTGGTCCAGCCCATTGGCAGCATTCATCTCCTTATATCAATTGAGGCCGCACCCCAGCGGACGACGATCACTACCCCCTTCCTTATCGTTGATTGTCCCACAGCGTACAACGTCATCCTCGGCCGCCCCACCTTGGCCCAAATGAGGGCTTTTATTTCCACACATATGCTGCTACTGAAGTTCCCTACGCCTAATGGCACAGGCACGGTGCGCGGCGACCAACTCGGCGCCCGAAGCTGCTATGCTTCAGCAGTCAAATCCACCAACCGCCAACATAGGAGTGAAGCCCTCGCAGTAACCAAGGCTCCCGCCCCTCCTCGAGCTGGCATAGAACCACTTGAGGACCCAAGGGAGGAGTCTATCACACAGCAGGCCGAACCTGTGGAAGACCTAGAGCTGGTTACCCTTCATGACGACGTCCCGGATCGACAAGTCCGGATCGGCACCTCCATTTCGCCAGAGCTTCGCTCTGACCTAATCGCCTTCCTCCGCCTCAACTCCGAAGTCTTCGCATGGTCCTACAATGACATGCCTGGCATATCACCAGACATCATATCCTATAGGCTGAGCGTCAATCTTGCCGTCCGACCAGTCCGCCAGAAGCGCCGCGCTTATGATCCTGAGCGCTATGAGGCCATGAGGGCGGAGGTGGATCGATTGAGTAGTATCGGATTCATCAGGGAGGTTGACTATCCTACATGGCTGGCCAATGTCGTGATGGTCCGTAAACCAAGAAAGGGCTGGCGCATGTGTGTCGATTACACCAACCTTAATCGGGCCTGCCCAAAGGACAGCTTCCCCCTACCCCGCATTGACCAGCTAGTCGACGCCACAGCGGGCCACGCCCTCCTTAGCTTCATGGATGCTTATTCAGGTTACAACCAGATCTTCATGC
>NC_047652.1:10977542-10986071 GCF_902201215.1 Prunus dulcis
GCTTCGCGATCCCAAGGGCAAGACGCTGCCTCATCCCTGGAATGCTGATCACCTCAAGTACTACTACAAGTAAACACATCTAGACCCTAGGACAATACTTTGGTCTTGAGCAATTACTATAAGGTAGAAGTAACATATCTAGACCCTAGAACTCTTGTACCTTCTGCCTTTCGGCACCTATTTAAATGAAACGCCTGACTCCGGCTAATTCATATCCACTCACATGATTATCATTTTACTAGCGCAACTGATATCACATAACAACAAGTCTCATATCATAGGCAAATCAAAATAACCTTGCTCCACGCAAGGCAAAATGTTCATACAAAGTGTTTTTAATAAATAGCTGGAATAAATAAAGAAGGCAACGCCTTCAAGACTCAGTAGAGAGGGCATCCCCAGTGGCTGGCTCAGCCTCTGGCGTGGGGACAGTGGCATCAGCAGTGGGACTCGGTGCAGGAGGCTCGCCACTCGTATCAAAGTTAATCTCGACCGAGGGGTTGAACCTAACCAGCCTATCCTCCCAGCGAAGCTGCTCATCAACTAGTCGGTCCATAATGTAACTCCTTAGGTCCTCTGAAGTTCGAAACGACTCGACCGCTTCGACTCAGGCAGCAGCTACCTCCTCGGCCTTCGACCTCTTCAACTCCTCCACCTCCTTGGCCAGAGCCGTCTTTTGTACCAACAGGGTGTTCTTTTCTCGGATAGCCTCCTGCGCCTCCGCCATCTTGCTCTTGGCCATCTCATCACACCTCTTCAGCCTCTGGATCTCTTTATCTGCCTTTGCCATGCTGACATACATCTCGCCAAAGGCCTGCAAAACAAAACAACATCAGTCAGCCCAAACACAAATGACCCGAACAAATTCACAAAAGGCCACAACTCACGTAGGCAGAGGTAAGGATCATCTTCTGGGCCCGATCTATGCAGGAAGAGGCTGGGGTTCTCGCCAGAGCCTCGGGGTCACTCTTCACACCATCCAGGAAGACGTTAACCAGGGGCACCTCCTGCCGGTGCATGGCTAAGTTCACCTCCTTCGTCTGCTGGCGTAGCCTGCCGAAGTCCACCTTCTCCACCCCTTCAGCAAAAATGTCCTCCATGCCGAAGGGGAGCTTCGGCGGCGCCTGCAGATCAAAGGGTGGAAGTCTCGGCCCCGCCCCCATCACATGCTGATGAGCTTCCTCCAAGGCTTTCCTCTTTCCCAGCACGTCAGCAACCCGACCCTCATCATCATCTCTGGGGCGCTTCCCAGTACCTTTCTCTGCCTTCTTGGCCCGAAACTCCTTTAGCCGCTTCTGCATCTCAGCATCATCAATATCCACTGCCACCTTCGTGCTCCCTCTTATAATACCCGCCACTGTCAAAACAACACAAAGCAAACAAAACAACTACATTAGTCACAACCACAAAAGGCTCAGCAGACAACTAATAAATGTAACCCAGGTACTTACTTCCTTGTAGGAGTCCAGACTCCAACAGATTCTTCTGAGTGACTAAGTTCCTGCACTCACGCTCGGTCTCTGATAGCTGTGCCCTCACCCACTCAACCTCGTCTTCCTGCTCCTTGGAGATAGGCCCCCACTTCACTGAACCTGCACCAGAGGTTAGATACTACTTAGCCATTTACACTGGAACAGGCAAAATAAAGAACCAAGAATGAGAGCAAAAAACAAAAAACAAAACAAAACACAATCAAACATCAAACAGTCTTAAGGGATGAGGCCAAGGACCTATAGACTGGAAGTGGGTAGGAATGTGTTGGATAACGCCCTTCCCTGGCGGACACTCCCAGTCACCATAAGCCATGCACCACCTGTTCCTCCAGGACTTTTGCGTAGTTGGCTTGTGACTAATAAAGTAGCCCCTCTTCTTCGCCTTTCGGCAATTGGCTTGTACCCAGCCAAAATTCCCCTGCTGCTTCGAAACCGAGTACAAATACATGAACTGCTCAAATGTTGGCTCCTCCCATGGAGAAGAATCCAAAAGTTGGGATTATACTGCCCTGGCGCATACCCCAACTTGGCCAACATCATCTGCACCCACGGATGAAAGGGTAGTCTGAAGTCGTGCCGATACATATCCGTAAAAATCATCACGGAGCCATCCGAAGGATATCTAACTACATCAGTCGCAGTGGGTAACCTCAAGCCCACATAGGGTGGAACACAAAAGTCTGTCCGAAGCTGGGCCAACTTCGCTTCTGTAAGCGTATTCCGCCTCGCCAAAGGGACACCAACCAGGATGTCTACTTCCTCTGAAACTGACGCCAAGGCTATACCCACGGACCCCGATGGTGATGCCTGGTTGCTCGAACCCACCTCTAGCGTATGAGGCAAGGCTAGAACCCGGTTCACTATAGCCTCTAACTCTATATAATTCCTCTACATCTCCCTATATGCAACCGACCCGGAGTCTACCGACGGCTCACCCCTCTCACCCCTATGCCCTATCATCCTACTTTCTATAATACCTTCTACCATACCCTCTGTCTCTGAACTCTCCTCTTCAGAGCAAACATATTGGCTGGGCTCTTCACTCTCAGTGTCATCCCCACCAAAGGCAGGGGGTCAGGACTTTCTCTATCAGAACTTTCAGACATCTACAATATGCAAAAATAAGAAAAAGGAACTAATGCACATGTAAGGAGGATCGAAACACAACAACACAAAAATTTGGCAAATCTACATGTTCTTTGGTATACAAGAAAGCATTCAACGTGTTCATACCAATGCTCAACGTGATATTCATGCTCATATTCAGCGTGTTCTTCCTAGCCTTCAACATGTTCATGCAAAGAAAGACATTTCAATTCAATAAGTTCAAGGAAATTGGGGGTCTAACCTTGTTCGTACCACCACGAAGGAGTCGCCGGAAATCACCTCAGCCACAAGCACCACCACCAACTCTTGCCGGAAATCTCTTTTCCTACTCCTCAATTTCTAGCAATTTTTCTCCACAACTCAAGTGTGGTGCCTTCGCCACCCCAAGTTCCTATTTATAACCAACCAAGGGTACCCACGCCTCGATTCACGAGAAAACCCTAGCGCTCTTCCACTTCCCTATCAAATTTCCAAAAAAAAAAAAGAAACGGAGGAGAGATTTCTAATATGCCTTGCTGAACGGCAAGCCCCGTGAAGGATTTAGAAGAGGGTCATAATCCACCCTTGTCCAAAGTATAGCCAAGCCTGACTCGTGGCCTAGCTCTCACGGCCTAGTCCACCTTCTACCGCACACTAGGCTTGCCGAACGGCAATGGTTGAGCAAACACCTGACAAAATTTTTTTGGGGCACGAACATACCTGCTGCAAACGGAGAACCCCCTCAAGACCCCTCTGATGCACTCCTTGCCGAACCACTAAGGATCTAGACCCTCACGGTCCTCTCACAAATTCTTCTCCTCGCCACAACCCAAGCATTGACAAACTAAAGGCTCACCAAAACCGCGACCCCAAGTTCTCCTAGACCGAGGCCCAGCTCCAGCTCCGATTCTCCCTCCCATCACCTAACAACAGTCAAACCCATCAAGGTCAAAATTATATCCCGGACCATCCTTGCCGAATGGCAAGCGGTGTGCAGGAAGAAAGGAGATCCCCAACGTCAACTTACCTCGGCACGACCTGCTCCAGGTCCTTTCTTTGCTTACCGAGAACTAAAACCACATCCACCAAACCCTGCAACAAAAAAAAACTCATGGTCTCAGCCTGTTTGCTGAAAGTCTACGCCTCAGCATTCTGAGAAATTTAGACACCCCCAAAATTCTACCTTACAATCGAGTCGTCTCCAAGGGTCCCAGCCCTGTTCAGACCGTTGCCTCACGAAATCAAAGGACGAGGACCAGCACTGCTGAAACAACACACACTTCCCAACCCACCCTTGCCGAATGGCAAGGGTTATTCAGAGAAAAACGGCTTCGCAAAATGCTCGTCTTAACAAGACCTGGCTACAAGCCGACCCAGCTATGCTTGCCAAGGCAAAGAAAAGAAACAACACAGCCCCAAGCTCTCACCTTGAACAAATCTCGGTCCTACAGAAATTTTCGAGCCACCCTTGCCGTTCGGCAGGGGTTGAACTGAACCAAGTGAAGGGCTTGAATAATAGCCGAAGACAGATTCTAGCCAGCTCCCTTTTTGCCAAACAACAATGTCGTTCACACGAGGGGCCTCCAACTGCCGAAACTTTCTTCCAAAGACTTACTGCACGGCAGGTTCTAAAAAAAAAAAAAAAAGAAGAAAAAAACCCTAGCTTTTCTCTCCCATTTTCAAACCCTTCCCAAAGGCCTAGCTATGGCTTAAGTACTTGCCAAGGCCTAGTTCCAATAGCCAGCTCCAGGTACTTTCCAACTTACCCTCGCAGCCCAGACCCCATGCTATTACTCAAGCCCAACTATGGCTTAGCCAATCCCGTATTATTCAAGACTCAAAACGGCTAGCTCCAAAAAAAAAAAAAAAAGGGCTAGCCCACAAATTTTTCAAAGACCCAGCTTGCCGAAGGTCTAGCTTCCCAGCTTCCCAAAAGAAAAAAAAAAAAAAAACCCCTACAGACCGAATTCCCATCCTACCTGCAGAATGCCCAGGTACCCAACTACGAACAGTTCTAGAGTTTCACACAGCTTGTATTCCATGTGTTGAAGCAACTCCTAGCTTGCCAACTTGGGGGACTAGGGAGTGCCATACGGCTCCCAATGAAGCTGGAATGCTCGGTTACAATTACAAAAACTCACAAGTTCCCAACCCAGAAGTTACTTCTCGACCGCGAACTTGGGGGACTACTGTTTACACCATAGTGAACCGAGCAGACCCAGCATCAAAGCGACTAGCACCAAGGCAGCCACGCCTTCTTACCTGCCGAAGGAAGACACACTTCCGAGGTGCCAGACACCTGCCGAAGCTCCCAATTGCCAAACCTAATTTCCAGGACACGTGTCGCAACTACGACGACTTGCACAAAGTCCCACATTGAAACTTTGTGCAAACCTCATACTTTCACCTCCCTATAAATAGGGAACAGTACCCAAGTAAAAAGGGTAACTACTTTCTCACTTTTACTATTACTCTGCCAAAGTTACCACTTATAGCTGACTTAGGCATCAGAGAGCCTTCGGCCGGCACCACACCGATGTCCGAAGCTTAACGATTGCATCTACCATTTTGTCTTCTGCAGGTCTCCCACCAGCCTATTCCACCAATGGCCTCAGCCCTCTTCCCTGCTGAAAACTCCACATACCTCATCACTAAGTTGGACTCAATATTGGCCGGGCCATTTTGAGCATCAACAAACTCAAAGATCACGTTTGTTAGCTAATCGAAGTCAAAAGACAGATGGGGAACATATTTTCTTGATACCTTACAATCCAGGGTATGATGCAGAGTCCCCTTAACAAGATTTTTTTTGTATGATGCAATATATATAAAATTGCTTAACCTTTATGTTTATTTTGTGTAGCCGTCATTGGGTCTTGGTCATTGTGAGAGCAAAGAAGGAGACTCTGTATTTTCTGGATCTACTACCAAACCGAGCAGCTGATGACGAGTGCAAAAACATAGTGAACACGCAGCTGTCGACATCGTCTGTGGACATTGCTATTGAATTTCTGTGTATTTATAAAGTCTAAATAATCATTGTTTATGAATTGCAGTTTGATAAGGGAAAAGATCAAGGACCACACCCCCAAGAAGCCATTGATGAAGTGAGGAAAGAATGGGCAGATTTTGTTTGCCTTCATAAGGAGTAGAGGAGTTTTACAAACACTTAACCTTCTTTTTCTTTTTCTTTTTTTATAATTTATTGATAATAATGTACATATTTTTGTTAGAATTAGAAAATTTTTTGTATTAATTTTTGGTATATTGTACATATATATATATATATATTGCTGTGAATTTAAAAGTGGTTTCCATTTTTTGAAAACTAAAGTAAGGTATTTCTAACGACACAATTATTTCAAACACCGTCGTCTTATTAAGGTTGATAACATACTAACGATGGTAAATACTTAAAATGACATGTATCCTAATAAAACACGACGGTACATGTAAAAACGACGTCTGCATTGTAATTACAAAGCAAAATTAATAATACAAACAAATGTCTTAAGTGTATTTCAACGACACCCCTATTTCAAAAAACGTCATCTTATCTACGTTGATAACAAACAAACCCCAGTAAATGTTTAAAATGACATATAATAAGGACGCTATATGGGGAAAACGACATCAGCACTTAAAAAATTCGACGTTGTAAAGCTTAACAACATCTATTTTGATGACGTGTTAAATGATCTACAATGGTAGTACTCACCTACTTACTGACGTGTTAACAGGCTAAAATGACAAAACATTTATAAGAAATAACATTGTAACGAATCTAGACTAGATGACTCGGGAAGTGCAAAGAAAACGTAGTTGTACATGTGAAACAACAACATTCTGTGCACCTACTGACGTGTTAAGCAATAACAACATCGTTGTATACATAAATAACGTTGTTGTAACAACATACAACGTCGGTTTTGTCTTAATACCGATGTGGTTTGTTGGTTTTTATAAGACATTTTTTTTATTGAATTTAATTCATAATATTCATAATATATTTAAAATAAATCCAAAAAATGCACCGACAACTCCTATGAAGTCATTGAGATATTTTCTTCCCCTTAAAGCTTTCAAAAATGTAGTTTGAGTTATAAAAATTAAAAATTATCACCAAAACAAAAAAATATTTTGATAAATCACAACATCACTTATAGTTTCATAGAATAATGATATGGCTTGTATCATCCATTGGTGGCGATAAATTCAAATTTATATTAAATACTGCTTTTAGTATTCTAATAAAGAAGGCATTGTCGTAAGGATTCCGTAGCAATTTTCGATTTATTTTTCTCATACTTTTGTATTTTTTTATAAATTTTTAAACAAAATATATAATTTAGGGTTTAGTGTTTAGGGTATATGACGTTGGTTTTCTATTTTATTTTCTGTCCATTCCACCCTTGCGCACATGAGCTCGAATCCCAGCAAAACCCAACCCCACGTATATTATTTGGTGTCTAAGACGTCAATATTCACTACTACATTTTACGATTTGCGCGACGAATCCAATTTCGTCGCGCAGAGTTACATTTAGTCGCACGAACTCAAGCGCAACAGAAAATTCGTCGCGCGTAATCTGTCGCGCAAAGATCGTGAAGAAAGACTTTGCGCGACCGATTGTATCACTCGTCGCGCAAATTTGTGCGATGGTTAACCTTCGTTACACAAAAGGTTCAGAGACGACGAAACAATTCGTCGCACAAACTTATGCGCGACGAAAGAAGGTTCGTCGCCACAACAATGCACGGCGAATGATATTCGTCGCGCAATACGTCTCGTAGACATTTGCGGCACCAAGAGTTTTTCGTCGCGCAATTCATGTCTACACGTATTGCGCGACGAAAAAATGTTGTCACGCATATATTTTTGCACGACGAAAATGTTCGTCACGCGATACGTGTCGTAGACATTTGCGGCACAAAGAGTTCTTCGTCGCGCAATTCGTGTCTACACATTTTGCGCGACGAAAAACTGTTGTTGTGCAAATCTTTTTTTAGCGACGCAAATGTTCGTCGTGCAAGAATAATTTTATATATTTAAAAAATGAATCATTTTTATTTCGTAATATATAAATTTGCGCGACGAGAAACATTTCGTCGCACAAAATTAATATATATAATTATTATATAATTTTAATATTACTTTTGTTTTATTTTATAAAAAAATAAATTTGGTTTTTTTTTTGGGTAATAAAATGAAATTCCAATAAAAAAAATGAATTGTAAAGAACAGATTTATTATATAAAATAAATGTATGCTGCAAGAGAAATATTTAAAAAATAATTATGAAAATAAAAAAAACTAATCAAATAATGTTCCAAAATCTACATTGTCGTCTGGCACATGCGGTTCAGAGGTCTGGGGGTCTACAGGGGCCGTCGTCTGGTGGGGATGCTCGGGATGGATGGGCTCGGAGGTCGGCGCATCAAAATGCGGGACTGGAATGCCGGACTGTGCGAGGGACTACAGAATGACCGACATCTGACTCTGAAGAGTGGCCACCTATGCTGTCAAAGCAGTGACCTGACTATTTGACTGCGCTGATGAACGGGGTCTGGGTTCCCTCCGCCTGGCATTCCCCATCCCTCGACAATATGTCCCCGGTCTCCTCCCTAGAGTCTGATCCAATGTCTCCGTCAAGATTTGAAACCCAGCATCCTGTGGAGGATCCACAGACTCGATCGGAGTATCGGGAGGAAGTTGGGAGGCGGACTCTTGAAGAACCAACTGGCTCCTCTCCACCATCGTCGTTTGTTTAGCATAACATAAAATATAAATTAAAACATTCATATAATAACCTTTAAACTTGAATGCGTAACATAAGAATTAAAATTAAATAATACTTACATGAAGGGACTCGGCCAACTCATTCCCGGGTCGAACATAAACGTCACCAAAGACGTCGATCTCTGGGAATTTGGACCCCCCTAAATTGAAC
>NC_047652.1:10986171-10989756 GCF_902201215.1 Prunus dulcis
ATGGCTTTGGGCCCCGAGCATCCAGGCAGAGTGAGAGGAGTAGGTGCTGCGATTTCCCCAAGGCAGTATTTCAATTTACCCAAACCACAGAGGATGAGCTTTGACGACCGTTTGAAGGACAGTTTAAGAGTTCTCCTTCAAGAAGAGACTAAAAAGATGGAGGCTAAGGCAAGGGAAGAGGCCTTAAGGATGGAGGCTAGAACCAAACAATTGGTAGAGGCGGAGAGGGAGCATTTCCTGAGTCAGCTTTCCCAATTAATTCCCAATTTTGATCCAAGCATGCTTAAACCAAGAATTAGCCAAAGTCCCAAAAATCCAATGTCCGACAAAGCAAGCTGCTCTGGAGGTGATGTGAGATCCCTACATTTTGAGGATGATACTGCCAAAAATGGGAAACATCAGGAAGATGAAGAGAAGGAAGAAGAAAAAAAGATGAAGAGAAGGAAGAAGAAAAACAAGAAGAAAAGGAGAAAGAAGATGAAGAAAAGCATGACGACAAGGTATGTTCACATAACTTTGCCTTTTTTATTTGTTTTTCAAAATTTCAGACGCCGATATTTTTCTTTAAACCGTCGTTTGTTTACAACTTAGACGGCGGAATTTTTTTCTAAGACGTAATAAATTATTCACCACGACGGTTTTTTCACCGTCGTTTAAATTCTTTTCAGACGACGTTTTATTCCTTAAACCGTCGTTTTTATTGAATTACCACGCCATTTTTTTTATTTCTTTAAACAGGTTATTGAAGTTGGTGATTATTCAAATATGGAGGCGCCATCTTCTTTAAAAACCCTTTGTCGTTATGTGGAAACGACACTCGTGCCTGAGGATAAGACCCCGCAATTTACAATTGATAAGGAGGTGTTTGGTCGTGAACGCGATACCTTCCTCCTGCCTGAAGATATTACACAATTTGCAGGCATGGAAGAAATAGAAGCTACTGTGGTTGCTGTATATATGAGGTTTGTCATTCTAAAATAATACGTCGTTGGTTTATTTATTGCGTCGTCTTAACTAACTAACCACGTCGTTAGTATGTACCGTCGTGATAAATATATTATAACGCCCTTTTCTATTTCAGTACGTCGTGTGAAATTTTATAATACGTCGTTTTGTTATACATAACCGTCGTGTGGTTTTTTGTGCTGACTTGTTTATATTATTTTATGTATTTAGGTACTTACATGATGTTTTGAAACAAGCAAATATGTGCAGCATGGTTGGCTTTATCGACCCTGCTACAGTTAGTGCCAACTCTGGCATAATAGCTGACAGATCACGATTGGTAGCAGCTCGACTTCAGAAGACGGACGGTGAACAGATTTTCATGATGCCTTACAATCCAGGGTTAGTCTCCTTAACAGGATTTTGTTTTTATGATTTTCAATAAATGACAGCGTATCAACTAACCACGCCGGTGTTTTATTTTATTGAGTCGTTTGAAACTACTAACCACGTCGGTAGTTATTTATCGTCGTGATAANAGACGGTGAACAGATTTTCATGATGCCTTACAATCCAGGTTAGTCTCCTTAGGATTTTGTTTTTATGATTTTCAATAAATGACAGCGTATAAACTAACCACGTCGGTGTTTTATTTTATTGAGTCGCTTGAAACTACTAACCACGTCGGTAGTTATTTATCGTCGTGATAAATATATAATGTCGTCGATTGCTACTTTATTTCGTCGTGTGAAATATTATAATACGTCGTTTTTTTAAATAACCGTCGTTTTTATATTAATTTTGTGCAGCCGTCATTGGATCTTGCTGATTGTAAGAGCAAAGAAGGAGACCGTCTATTTTCTGGATCCTCTGCCAGGTCATCGCGTGGTCGACGAAGAGGCGAAAAACATCGTGAACAGTGCTATAAAAATATATAATACCCACATAGCCCGAGCAGGACGTAAAAATGTAATTTGAAAAACTCTCTCAGGCACACCAAAGCAACCCAGCAGTGTCGAATGCGGGTATTACGTGATGCGCTTCATGAGGGACATCATCATGGATCCTTCCTTGGGGTTTGAGAATAAGGTAAGAAGAAATTACCTTCATACATTTCACGTCGTTTTTTGTATTATCAACGACGGTCATGTAAAATTACCGTCGTTGAATAGATATACTACGTCGGTTATGAAAAATATCGTCGTCTGTGATTGAATTTCTTTTTATTGATAAACCCTAATAGTCATTGTTTATGCAGTATGCCAAGGAAAACCAGGAAGCTTCATACCCCCAAGAAGCCATTGATGAAGTCCGGAATGAATGGGCAGAGTTTGTTTTCCAAATTATTAAACAGGGCAATTATTGAACACTTGATATTTATGTATAATGTACAAATTTTCTCTATAATATGTAATGTAAAAATTTGTTGAGGTTTTCTTAAATTAAAAAAAAAAAACAAACATACAAATTGCGTAACCGACGTGTAATACTTTTCCAACGACCTAATAAAGTCAAAAACCGTCGTATTTTGTTGTTTCGTTTTAAACAAATACGACGTAAAAGGATAGTTAGACGACGTTCTTTGAACAATTGAGTCGTTTATGGTTTACAACATCTTCAATTTCTTAAGGGTTCAGGGTAGTACTTTGTAACGACAGCGGTTAAGTCGTGGAATATATATTTTACGTCGTATAGTTAAATAGTCATTCTCATTTTAACGACGCCATCATTTTAACGACTTAGTAGTCTATTACAATTTACAACGCCTACAATTTATTAACACCGACGTGTTTGTTGTTGTGATAAGAATATTTTATTATTTTTATATCAAAATATTCAAAATAAATTTAAAATAAATCAGAAAATGAAAAGTCAACTCCTATGAAGTCATTGATATATTTTCTCCACATAAACCTTGAAAAATTCATTTTGAATAACAAAAATTTAAAATGACCATCCAAAAAAAAATTGTTTTGATGAGTCATAAAACACTTCTAGTTTTATGGTTTAGGGTTTAGAGTCTAGGGTTTAGAGATTAGGGTTGTTATTTATTGGGGTTTATTTTTAAAGTATAATTTTGGGTAGTCTAGGGTATATGTTAGACTTTAAAACCATAAACCTTTATAAACTTAATTTTTTAAATTGTATAATTTAGTTTTAAGGGTTTAGGATATTAATTTTAACGACGGTGATTTGGTCGTGGAATACATATTTAACGTCGTTCAATAGAAAATATCCCGACATGGTTTCTACTTTAAATGACCTCATTTTAATATGTTAGTCGTCTATTATAATTTACAACGCCTTCAATTTCTTAACACCGATCCCGGTTTGTTGTTGTGATAAGAATATTTTATTATTTTTATATCAAAATATTCAAAATAAATTTAAAATAAATCAGAAAAAATGCAAAGTCAACTTCTATGAAATCATTGATATATTTTATTCCTTAAACCTTGAAAATTGATTTTGAATAACAAAAGTTTAAAAAGTCATTCCAAAACAAAATTTTTTGATGAGTCATAAAAATCACTTGAGTTTTATGGTTTAGGGTTAGTCTAGGGTTTAGAGATTAGGGTTGTTATTTATTGGGGTTTATTTTTAAAGTATAATTTTTGGGTAGTCTAGGGTATATGTTAG
>NC_047652.1:10990757-11072253 GCF_902201215.1 Prunus dulcis
TCTGTTTTTGTTTAAAACCCGTCGTCTCTATTTTGTATTACTTGCTATTAGATCTTTGTATAATCTGCTATAGTGATGGTCATTGCCTGTATTTTCACTTTATTATAGATAATAGGTTATAGTTTCGGAGATGGATAAGTCATGGATGCACTCGGATAGAAGATCGAAGGCATATGAGTTTGGGGTGGAAGCATTTTTGAACTTTGCTGTAGAAAATCTTCTAACTACAACACATATCCGTTGTCCATGTGTTAAATGTGTTAATTTGAAGTTGTTTGGGGTTGGAATTATAAGGGATCACATATACTTTAATGGAATTGACCAAAGCTATAAGAATTGGACATTTCACGGAGAACCATGGGAAGCAACTACTAATGCTAGTAGAAATGTTGAAGAAGATGATGGCCATAGTAGGTACAGTTTTGTGTCTGAAGAAATTGATATGGATGATAATGATTTTGGTGATTTTGGTGATTTTGGTGATTTTGGTTCCGATCCGTATGAGTTTGCCAATGTGATTGGGGATGGAGATCAACCAGTGTACCCTGGTTGTAGAAAGTACATGAAGTTATCGGCATTAGTGAAGTTGTATAATTTGAAGGCAAAACATGGGATGAGTGATGTCTGTTTTACAGAATTATTGATACTTCAAGGCGATTTGCTTCCAGAAGAAAATACAATACCAACCTCTATGTATGAGGCTAAAAAGACTTTGTGTGCATTGGGGCTGAGTTATGAGAAAATGCACGCATGCCCCAATGATTGCATCTTGTATAGGAAAGAGTATGAGGATTCAACTAATTGTCCTACTTGTGGTATCTCAAGGTGGAAGGAAGGCAAAGATTCAATCTTGAAAGAGGGTGTGCCAGCGAAGGTGGTGTGGTATTTTCCTCCAATTCCAAGGTTTAAAGGATGTTTCAATCACATGAGACAGCTAAGAGTTTGACTTGGCATGCTGCTAGAAAATCAATTGACGGTCAGATGTCTCATCCGGCGGATTCCCCGTCTTGGAAACTTTCTTGATGATAAATGGCCTGAGTTTGGTAATGAGCTGAGAAACTTGAGATTGGCTCTTTCATCTGATGGATTCAATCCCCACAGTTCTCTAAGTAGCAGATATAGTTGTTGGCCGGTTATCTTAGTTACATATAATCTCCCTCCATGGCTGTGCATGAAACGAAAGTTCATGATGTTAACCTTATTGATTTCGGTCCTAAACAACCCGGAAATGATATAGACGTCTACTTGGAGCCTTTGATTGATGATTTAAAATCTTTGTGGGTTGGGATTAGAGGAGTGTATGATGCACATAATGGAGAATACTTTACACTCAGAGCTGCATTAATGTGGACAATTAATGATTTCCCCACCTATGGAAACTTATCTGGTTGTGTTGTTAAAGGATATAAAGCTTGTCCAATATGCGGCGATGATACACCTAGTCACAGGTTGAAAAATGGCCACAAAATTTGTTACATTGGGCATAGAAAATGGTTACCAATCAATCATCCATATAGGAGGCAGCGTGCAGCTTTTAATGGGAAACCTGAATATGGCATACCTCCCGAGCCATTAACCGGAGAAGAAGTGCTGCATATGGTTGAAAATGGTGACAGAGTTTGTTGGAAGAAGAAATCAATATTCTTTGATCTCGAGTATTGGAAATACCTTCCCGTGAGGCATGCCCTAGATGTTATGCACATTGAGAAGAATGTTTGCGATAGTATCATTGGTACATTGCTGGAGATCCCTGGAAAAAATAAAGATGGGATTGCTGCTCGATTAGATTTATTGAACATGGGGTCAAAACTGATTTGCAACCCGAGTATGGAGAAAGACGTACTCGTTTGCCTCCTGGGCCTTGGAATTTGTCAAGAGCAGAGAAAAGAGAGGTTTGCAATTCTTTCTATGGTATGAAGGTCCCTGAAGGTTATTCTTCAAATATTAAAAATCTTGTATCTTTACAAGATTCAAGACTTCTTGGCCTTAAATCACATGATTGTCATACCTTAATGCAACAATTGCTCCCTGTGGCAATTCTTTCTGTTTTGGAGAAGCCTGCAAGGTATGCAATAACTCGTTTGTGCTTCTTCTTCAATGCTATATGTGCAAAGACTGTTGATGTTTCCAAGCTAGATAAGTTGGAAGAAGATGTAGTAGTTACTCTGTGTTTGCTTGAGAAGTACTTTCCCCTTCATTCTTTGATATCATGGTTCATCTAGTAGTACATCTTGTCAGAGAAGTTCGTCTATGTGGGCCAGTATATTTTAGGTGGATGTATCCGTTTGAAAGATATATGAAAGTGCTGAAGGGGTATGTTGAGAATCGTACTCGTCCCGAAGGTTGCATTGCTGAGCGGTATATAGCTGAAGAAGCGGTAGAGTTTTGTACTCAGCATTTATCTGATGTTAGTACAGTTGGAGTGCCTTCAAGCCAAAGATGGGAGTTTCAAAGCCATTATCAGGTTGCACAGTGAGCGTAGTTGATCAGGACCTGTTGAATCAAGCACATCTATATGTCTTGGAGAATACGGAGGAAGTCCTACCTTATATCGAGTGCGTATGAGTTTTATTCTTTAAGTTTCCATTTTAAATTATTTCTTATGTTTATCTTATATATTTGGGACCGTAATGCTTGAATTTTTCGTGTCATGTAGGCAACATATGATCCACATCAAGACTGCTTATCCAAAATTTAGAAAGAGAACAAAGTGGCTGCGGGATAAGCACAATAGCACTTTCATTCAATGGCTACGCTTCAAGGTATATGTTGTTGAATAACATATTTCTCTTTTAATTTTCTTCTTATTTCTATGTTAGATTGAATTAAGATTTGATTAATTTGCAGGTTCAAAGTGAACTTGAGGAAGACAATCATGGCGTATCAGAAAATTTAAGGTGGCTAGCAGCTGGTCCAAACATGGCAGTGCCATTATATAGGAACTATCTTATTAAAGGTATTAAATTCAATATCAAGGCACAAGATGATGTGCGGACAACTCAAAATAGTTGAGTTTATTTACTTGCACATACCATGCAAGTTGCTAGTGCCAAGGATAAAAACCCAATTCTCTCAAATATGGGTTTCTATGGTGTCATTCAAGAAATTTGGGACCTTGACTACCAAAAGTTTACAATCCCCGTCTTTAGGTGTGATTGGATAGATAGTTCTGGTCTTGTAGTCGACGAACTTGGATTTACCCTTGTAGATTTGAGTAAAATTGGACATAGGAATGACCAATTTGTTTTGGCTTCTCAAGTCAAACAAATATTTTTTTTTGACGACCCGATGCATCGTGGTTGGTCGGTAGTGTTATCAATGCCTAATAGAGAATATAATGATGTTATTGGTGATGAAGTCTTAGGTGATGTGATAATTGAGTGTGAGCCATTTACTAGAGGGATGCCAAATGTTGACACATTTGATGAACTAGTGGGTGAGTTAGGTGGTCAAAATATTCGAGATGGGTGTGAAGATATATGGATTGAATGATGCTTATGTAATTGGCAGTGTATGACATTAATTTTGTAATATATTGTAATGTGATTTCTTCACTTTCATTATACAGGTTTTGGCCACAAAACAATCAGTGCAAAAAATACTGGTTTCAGATTACATCATTATATTCTGCATAAAAAACGACGTCTGTTCAAATAAAACACGACGTTGTTGTGAACCAGTTATTCAGCATATTTACCGACGTCTTAAAGCAACGTAACAATGAAGAACCACGACGCTATTGTGAAGCAATTATTCAGGATATCACGTCGGGGAAGGATTAAGAACCGCCATGTAATTCAAAATAACACGACTCCAATCCCATAATACCGACGTCTAAAAAACGAGATATATAATCTGAACGTTAAAAAATACGACGTCATCATACATTTTCCACGTCGCAAGTTCTTTTATAAACGAAGAGGAACGAAATGAATTCCGACGGTAATTCATTATAACCGCCGTCTAATATCAATTAAACGACGTTATTTGTAATACGGCTCTCATCATAATCAACGCCGTCTATATGTTCTGTAATACGGCTCTCATTTATTTGGAACCGGCGTTGTTTAGAAGTTCAACGTCGTCTACATTAATAAGTGCGTCGTGAGTAATGAATACATATAAATACAACGTCGACTATATAAATGCCACCGACGTTGTTTCGCATTTCAACGTCAACTATATAAATACATACGTCGTAAATAATGACACTGACAACTATTTCCACGTCATCTTTTTTAGAAAAATCGAAGTGGAAAATTTATTTCACGACGGTTGTTTGTAAATAAGAGGCGTAGTAGATTTCAATAACGTCGTCTTCTCATGTATTTAAAGACGTCATATTTTTTCTTGTCGTGAAAATTATATTTAACGGCGTAGTGTTTTAGTTGTCGTCGTTGTATGTCTATCTTGCGGCCTTGTTCTTTTAATATGTGTCATATTTTTCCTTTTTAACGACGGTGATTTGTTTGATTTGGTCGTCTATTCTCATCCTCGACTATTTTTTAGAACTTTAGCAGACTAAACACGTCTGTTTTTATTTGTTTTCGACGTTGTTTTATTTAACAACGTCTAATATTTATCGTCGTTGTTTGTTTCTGAAAATAGGACGTATAAATTTTGTAATACGACTCTCATATATTTGTAACCGGCGTTGTTTCGTTGTTCAACGTCTACTCTATAAATACATACGTCGTAAATAATGACACTGACAACTATTTCCACGTCATCTTTTATAGAAAAATCGAAGTGGAAAATTTATTTTACGACGGCTGTTTTTATATAGGCGACGTAGTAGGAATCAATAACGTCGTCTTCTAATGTATTTAAAGGCGTCATATTTTTTATTGTCGTGAAAATGATATTTAACGGCGTCTTATTTTAATTTTCGTCGTTGTATGTCTATCTTGCGGCCTTGTTCTGTTAATATGTGTCATATTTTTCCTTTTTAACGACGGTTTTTTTAGAGAGTTGGTCGTCTATTCTCATCCTCGACTGCTTTTTTAGATCTTTTTGCAGTACAAAGACGTCGTTTTGTATTTGTTGATGGCGTTGTATATTTTAACAACGACGGTGATTTAGCGTCGTGGTTTATGAGGGAAAAGATGACGGTGGATTCCACGACCATTGAAAAACCGAATACATGACGGTGATTTACCGTCGTCTTTTTGCTTTTTTGTAGTAGTGGAAGGGGGTCGCCCATTAATTGGCCAATGGTGCCTTGATTTGAGTTTGACAAAGTGAGAGCTGTTATGAGAATTTGTGAAGCTTCCTCGCCTAGTGGTTTGGTGTGGTGAGTGTGTTTCTGCGTTTGTGTGCATGAGAGAGAGAGAGAGAGAGAGAGAGAGATTGGCTTCTGTCTCAGTCGATGAGAGGTACAGATGGGCATGACACAGTCCTTCCTTATTCTTCCTTGCGTTTGGTCCCAGTAGTGGCCTTGCTGGGGATGAACCCATTCTGTTTTGTGTGTCTAGATAAATTTGGTGGTATGGTGTTTCGAACTGTAGCCCGTGAAAGAGTAACAGCAAGCATGGTTATCTGAGTTATGAACTTTTTGAAGCTTTTCCAGAAGTCAAGTCCCCCTTTGAATTTGGTTAATAAGGGTTGTTGTACAATACTAGGCAAAATTTTGGAGGTGGATATGGCTTCTGAAAGCCATTGGCTGAAGCTAAATGATTAGAGATGAACACTAGGTGCCGATCGATCCGTATCACTTTTCTGGTTTTCTGATTCTAAAGCACATGGTCCCTGTTTAGCTTGGCCAAATGGTTGGTTTGGAGGATGAGGTACTATACGGCACTTGCATAATTTGGCTTCAGATGGCGTGTGGCATCCTTGGCATCTTGTGTGCATCGGCATGTTGGGCTCTAATTGGGTCTTCTACCCACATGCACTTACCATACGTGGCCCACTGATTGATCATATGGTTCTAAAGCATCCCACAAGCTTCTAGTATTAATACACATTAATATTCATATTGTTGAATAAGATTGTGTATAGAATTATTTAAGCATTGCATGCTTGTATACAATTGTTGAGGCCCAAAAAATTCAGGGCTAGGCCCAAATATATTTTCAGCCCACAACACCAAGCGAAAAATCCTTATTTAAGCAACATGCCACGCTACAAGCTTAAGTGGGTCCAAGTCAACGAATGCTTGGGGCTTGCTGAGCGGGTTGTGGTATGGATGGTTACGAGTATTCACGAGGCCCATTGATGGTCCATGGAGTGGAAGTTTTGGGTTACTTAGGAGCACTAAAACTCAAGCCCATTCCTTGAGCCCAAACATATGGGTAAGCATGAGAGAAAACCTAGTAGCCCATCACCTTAAGAAAACCTAATGGCCCATAACACGTGAGAAAATCCCACATCAGCCAAAGTTTCCAGCATTCTGACGAAATCAAAGGGAACTCACAAGCTGCTGGAAATAAAACAACCCAGCCCAGAACCTTATAAAATATCCAACGTTGTGCATTTCTGTAAAAACCATATCAGCGCCAAACCACCAAAACCAAGCAAACTCATGTGCTGATCACCTTTTTGACCAAGCACCTTTACCTATTCTTTCCTCTTCAAGCTTTGGTGAGAAAACAAGAAACAAAAGTGGGTGGCTCCTCGCCCACATGGAGAAGTCCAACTGCTTGAGGACCTTGGAACCCCAAAAAGCTGCGTGCCTATGGGTTCAGGCTAGGGAAATTTCACCAAACAAGATAAATGGAAGAAAGTGAAGAAAAGGGGGAGGGAGGCTTGACAAAATTAAGGTTTTCCAGTGCCTATAAAAGGAGCCACTTTCTACCCAGCAAAAACAACTCACCTTGGTTGCTGCAAGCCTCCCAGCAACAATGAGAATTCATCGAAGGCAAGCGTCCCCTCTGGAACCCTTGAATTTCATGCTTTGTTCTTCCATCTTATAATTTCTCTCTCTCAAAACCCACATCCAAAGAGAGCAAGCATCATCTCTCATCTCTAGAACTCTTCGATTTCAAGCCTTATTCTTCCATTGCTTCCCATTTTCTCTTCTGTCAAATTGCCCAGGAGCTTGACGAAGCTTTTTGTCAAACTGCTGGAAATATGCTAAAGTCACCCATCTTCAATCTTCTTCCTCTCTTTTCATAAACACACATCCAGAGAGCAATCATCATCTCTCATCCCTGAAACCCCTCCAATTTCCAGCCATATTCCTTCATCTCCTCCCATCTTCTCTCCTAGAAATCACAGCTCTTTCTCTCTCTCTTTCTCTCTCTCTCTCTCTCTTTCATGCTAAACTCATGAATGCTCAGCTCCCATGCCACAATCTTCTCATGCCAAGCCAAGAATTTATTTGTAAGTGACTGTTGGTTTAATTGGTGAAGGACACCAAGGTGTTTCCTAAGGCTTAATTACCCTTTCGAAACACTCCTTGAACTCAGACTCAAGGGGCAATTTCATACATTTGGCTCTTTACAGCAGCCCAAGCCTATCCGTAGCTCCCGGAACGAAAATGCCCCTACAACAATATTCATATGTAAGAAAAGGAATCTTATCTTGTGGTGAGGATACACGTGGGCATCCTTCAGATTAGAGCAATTTTTCTTGGCGATGTGCAAGACATGCATGGTGATACCCTTGGTGCATTTGGAATATTAGGCCACCCCCATATTGAGACTCTTCAAAGTGATTGAAAGGTGGGTTGCTTCAGCAAATATAGGTCTTCGGCATATTGGTTCCTTGAGACCCCATGGTAGCTTCGGCATATATGGTGCTAAACAATAAGCTAAAAGGCGATGATTGAAAGGGTGCCAAAAGGCACTGAAGGAGGGAGAATCGACAAAGGCTTCTTGTGTTGATTCCTACATACAGCGCCAAATTGTTGACACAAAAAATGGGTATCAATTTAGATAGATGTGAAGTAGTGAATGATATGTGAAGACGTGGGCCTTCAGCATGTGTATGTGCCTTTGACAGTCGGTAACATTCAGCATAAATAAAGTAAATAAGCATACAGTAGACAATGTATACATGGTTCACCTGAATAATTGGCTATGTCCATGGAGAAGGATGCTCTCAATATGATAATATTTGTTTATATTTATACAAGGGAATTAGACCCAAAGATAGAGGGAAAAAGGCCCAAGGTCTAAGGCCTAAGACTCAAGACCCTTTTTTAAATGGAAAGTAGCCTTCTTTTATACGTAAAGGGGAGTCTTCACTTCTTATAGTCTTCCAATGTGGGCCTCCTTCCCTTACTTAGAGTTGTGACTTGTTGTAAGGCTTCTTTGGCTAAGGTGATGACCTCTCATAGCATGGCACGTGGCTGCTCTTGCCTAGCTAGTTGCTTAGTTAGTCACGGTATCAACAAATTTCATAATTAATCTTTTAATTATAATTTAACTGTTAAATTATAATTATAGTCTTATTTAATTGACCCAGTCGAACTATTTGACTTTGGTCAATTGCTCCAGTCAACATGTTGACTTTTGACCGTTGACTTTGACATATGATTATCAACCATTGACTTGTGTCTCCTCATTTCATTTCTCCTCATTTGTACCTCTAATCACATTCTTTGGGTGTGCAGATCCATAGGTTTCCTTTAGGAAGGCAGTAGGTTGATTCAACTCTTCAGAGATAATATACGAATTAAATTCCACAATTTAATTCTTCCTATTAATAAAGGTTAATTGAAACCTTTTAGGACATCCACAAATCATGGTTGTCACCTAGCAGCAAGTCATGGTTATCCGAACTATATGAGACGTTGTGAAAGAACCTATTCAAATTGGAATGACCGTGCAATTAAATCCTACTCTTATGTCAATACTCCTTATTCACATTATTAGATCATGGAATCCGATTGTCAATATCGTAATGTGAATCATTCTTTTTATATGATTATCCTGGTAAGATTTGAAGACTTCTTCTTTTAAGTTTTATCTACTACTCTGCACAAAGATTTGACCAATCATATCTTGGAGTATTCTTTCTCCTTTACTGAGAGTAGAGATTTCTTTTTGTACATTCATTTTCTTCCATGACTCTATTGAGAATCCTGATGAGCACATTTAAGCAAGGCCTAATTCAGCATTACCATATAATGCCCTCATAGATTAACAACATAGCCATAAAACATATATGACGCCTCAAGTCTAAGGATTAGTTTGCACCATTGCAATTTATGAGTTCCTGCTTGACATGTGAGTAAAAACTTCCATGCTGTAACTCATGTGTTGGATCGCATTCAGTGTACTTGTTCTTCTACAAGCACCTACACACATATTGATATGTCTCCACACTTAATGAGTTGAGATCATGCGATTCCCTACATATAAATGATACTATGTGTACTTGTCTTTGCAGAATATTGACGCCCAATCAATATTCCTATGACCAGGAACTTATTCAGGATTTAGGGATGATGACAAGTCTCCATGTATGCACTCTCATTACATAGCTTTCATATCCACCTGTGTATTCCTTGGACTATGGTTTTTCTACATATTGAAAGATAATATAGGATGATATAATGTATAGAACAACATTTCTTGCCCATTGATAACATAATATGTCTTTTATCATAGTTGTCCTTAACTCTAACTATTACATAATTAGTTGGCTTTAAGGGCATATTTCTAACAATCTCCCACTTGCACTTTAAAGTCAATATGACATGTACCTAATATCCATCTTCTCCATATGTCGGTCCAGCTGAAGCTGACTCATAGGCTTTGTGAGTGGATCTGTTACGTTGTCTGCTGGAGCCACATTGAGCAAGCTCATATCGCAATCCGCAACATATTCCTTGATTAAGTGATAGCGCCTCTGAATGTCCTTGGATCTTTGATGAGACCTTGGTTCGTTGGTTTGTGCTATAGCCCCATTGTTGTCACAGTATAAAATGACTGGTTGACGCCCAATGAACTTCCTCATCTAGATCGCTTCCTTTGCAGCTTCCAAAGCAGCTATGTACTCTTCTTCAGTTGTGGAGTACGCAGTGGTGCTCTGCTTACGACATCTCCAACTAATTGCCCTTCTATTCAATGTAAACACATATCCAGAAGTGGATTTTCGATCATTAACATCATAATGGAAATTTGAGTTTGTATATCCTTCCACCCGTAATTTTGGGTTTCCTCCATCAACTAAGAACATATCCTTGGTCGTTCTAAGGTACTTTAACGCAGTCTTTATAGCACTCCAGTGTTCTGATCCTCGGTTTGATTGATATCTGCTTGTGATGTTCACATCAGGCCTCATACTTAGCATGGCATACATTAGGCTCCCAATTGAGGAGGCATATGGGATCCTTCTCATCTGTATCACTGCTTCTGGGGTTTAGGGCTCATGCTCTTAGAGAGGTGAATACCATGTCTGACTGGCAGAAATCCCTTTTTGGAATGTTCCATTTGGAATCTTCCAAGCACCTTGTCCACATACAGGGATTGAGATAATCCAATTAGTTTTCTTGATCTATCCCTATAGATCTTGATCCTTAGTGTGTAAGATGCATTTCCCAGATCCTTCATTGAGAAGGTTTTTGGTAACCATTGTTTCACAGAGATCAACATGCCTATATCGTTTCCAAACATTAATATGTCATGTACATATAGTACGAGAAATACAACTCCGCTCCCACTGTTTTTCTTGTACACACAAGGTTCATCTTTATTTTGACTAAAACCATAACTTTTAACGGATTCATCAAAATGAATGTTCCAACTCCTTGAAGCCTGCTTCACTCCATAGATTGACCTTTGAAGTTTGCATACTTTCTTCTCTTCATGTTTAGATATGAATCCTTCAGGTTGATCCATGTAGATTTCTTCCTTAAGGTGGCCAATCAGAAAAGCTGTTTTCAAATCCATCTGCCATATCTCATAGTCATAATATGCTGCTATGGCTAGAAGTATGCGGATGGATTTCATCATTGCTATAGGAGAGAAAGTTTCTTCATAGTCAATTCCCTCTCTTTGATGTGAATCCCATATAATTTGGCCTTTAGCAAATGTATACCCCAAAATATTATCGTGAGGCACCATTGTACTAGTTAAGTACTAGCCCACCATTCTTGGAAAGTATAGTGATACAATCATGAACCTCATCATAATAGAATGTTGGTCCATGTTTGAGCCTATCCTTGCAACATCCAATGTATAAATGAATTCTTCCTAAGAAAGAACATCCTGTTGTCAGCTCCTCATATCTAAGGCAAAGCCTTCATAAAGGTCAAGCCTATTCGGGATTCACCATGGTGAAGGCCACGACTAGGCTTTCGAAAAGTCTGTTGTTTTTCTACTTAATTTAGTTAATTTGAGGTTTTAAGGTCTCATCATAAACATGCTTAATCCAATTAAACTACTTGGCCTAGGAAACTATTATTCTAAATCATATTAGTAGTTGTACGATACTCCCACTATTTGTTTTGCAAATAAAATCAATTTCATAAAACTCTTTTATTTGAGACTGGGAATATGCACTACTACTAACGAAAAGCCTTTACATTTCCTTAAGTTTAGATAAATAGTCATCTATAGGATTATGGATGATTATGGACTTGATTTCGATATAACTTCTAACCAAGATGTCAGATCTAAGGCCTTTGGAAAGAGGTTGATTTTATTACGTGTCTTAACTACTTAAAACATTCATGGTTGTTATTGGGCGTTGGACCCATGAATAATACAAGTAATCTTGACTTGATTATTCTTTCTCTTGATCTTCCTTCTTCCCTATAACTATTTGAGAATAGAGAACTTAAAGCGCAATGGACTTTAAGGGAATTACATTTGAGATTAAGAGAGAGGAGAGGCAAGCAAGCCCCTATTTAATTTACAAACCAATAAATCGAACCTATTCCATTCATCTAATGAATAATCGACCAATCACATTGTGTCATGTATTTGAGTTCATAAGTCCATAATCATATCTTTGATTATTTAATCTCATTAGATAATTAACTTAGAATCTAATTCTAAATTTTTTTATTGGATAATATGGGCTTAATTTCAATAAAACATTTATTTCAAACAAATAAACAATTTTCACAAAAAGATGAAAACACTTTGTCATTTAGGGGCAAAACATCAATTAATTAAAGTTTTGGGTAAAACTGTAATTTTTCAGCAATTGCACAAACAGCCCCTAATTTACAAAAATTTCATGAGGACCCCAAAAGGGATCCTAGGGGTGGGGCCGGTCATGTAGGAGAGAGTTTGTGTGTGTGTGTGTGTTGATATTTTGAAAAAGATGGTGTGATTTTGGGACCACAAAGTAGCACCATCTTTTGACCGAAAAAGTATCTTCATTTTCATTGGTTTCTTATTAAAACTTTAGGGGACAAAAACTATATACTATTTGAAAATGTCATAGGAAGTCATAAAATGTTTTTGACTAACATTCAACATGCAAATGTCAAGTATCAAATAAGATCAAAAAGCATGCTCGACAAGAACTCCTATGAACATATCATGACACCAAGAACATTTCAAGAACCTTTTTCAAATCTTTATGACTCTTCATAAATCACACAAAAATCCTAAATTCATGCAAAAATCATATCCATGCTTAGAATTTCAAGACTAACACAACCATGTAAACATTTCACACATGGACAAACACAAGACTCTAAAAAGCCCCTCCTTGTCCCCAACCCCATTGGTGTCATCTCTTGATTTTTCTTTTCATACTCCTACTTATTCATCTTATATCCCATATCCTATGAATAAGTGACATGAAAAAGAAAATCTAACACATATATCACATAAGTTTGAAAACAAGCCCATATTAAAATCAAGAACTAAAATAAAAGGCTCAAAGAGACTAGACCTTGGCTCTTTATACCACTTGAAGGAAATATGCATCTAATGTTTAGGAAATGAACTTTAACCACAACCTATACAACAAAAATATTCTAAATGGCGGATTCATTTTGTTTATAGTTGGGGTAAACCTTTTTCATTTTAAACCAAGTATCTTAGCCTAGTCTCTTTGAACACAAATAGAAAAGGGAAAAAGGGAATAGATCTTTACCCTTGGTGACCTTTTCTTGATTTCTCAAGAATGAACACCTTTGTTGGAAAGACCTTTTGTTTCCCTTCATTTTGACTCCTTCACCTTAAGGCTCCAAGATTGGAGTCCTCTAAATCACCACACCAAATGCTCCTAGAGATGAAGAGAAGGCAATCAAGAAGTATGGATGCTAGTCTACTTATACTTCTTGATTGGACCCCATCCCAATTCCACTTTGGAATTCGAGCCAAGCCCTGTGCGTGTCCGACACCTGGCAACTGTCGGGCACAAATGACAATTTTACCCTTCCTGCTACAGTTACTCTTAAAATTTTCTTTGGACTCCTACCGAAAATTCGGCAGAGTCTCCCCTGTATTTTGACCAACCAAATTCTTCCACCTGCAAGAAAATAACTTTTCACCAACTGCCAGAATAAACAACCAAACATTCACCAGTTCAAGTTTTCCACTAATACTGGTTATCAGAGCATTTTCTACTAATTTACAAGGTTTCAAGAACTTTTACAATAAAATCCTACGTTTCTTGGCGATGCGGAAGTTAAGAGTGGCCCGGTGGTGGATCCATGCGCACTTCTACGGCCTGGGGGGGAAAAACAAGTTGAAAGTGTGAGTGGACAAGTAATGTTCTTGAAAACAGTTTATAATCATAATAACCCCAAAGGTAAAAATAATTTAATACGTAAAGCTAAGGTTTGACTGTGTTTAATATAAGGTATTCATCTAAATATCTATAACCGTATGTATATAAATTCGTAAAACTGAACAATTATATGGAGATATAAAACATGCACGAATAATGAGAAAACTGATATAAAATGATTGAAATCAATAGTTGCATAAAAGTGCTCAAATTCCTTTAAAACTACCACCTAATTGTACCCCTGTCAATCCGTCAATTCCCCTGGCAGGTCTCAGGCGACACGCAGTCTATCCGAGCCGCAAACTGGCAGGATACAGGGGACTATGGTCAGCCTGATCCGCTGGCAGGTCTCGATGACACAAAGTCGGCTCGAGCCGCTCTGGCAGGATTCAGGGGACCGTAGTCAGCCTGATCCGCAATCCTGGCAGGTCTCGGGGACACAGAGTCAGCCGAGCCGCAATCCTGGCAGGTCTCGGGACACCAAGTCTGCCGAGCCGCAAATCCTGGCACTCACGGTCCGAGCGTCCCCGAAACTCGTGAGGCAAAGTCAAGTGCACTGACTAAACTGTAAACAGACTGGATGTCCGTAGACATCGGTCCGTCTGAGGGTAATCACCAAATAAAAGGCGGGTACATGGTGGTTCTAAAACAACTATTTTAGAAAAACCTGATAATTCTCTGTAATCTGATAAATCTGAGTTAAGCTGCTATTTCTGTATCACAAATCTCAAGTCTGCTGCTCAACTAAGTAATATAAAAGTAAAGATGTTTTACGCTACAATTCATGGTCGGAACACATGCAATAACACTTATTCAAGATCAAATACTGAAATTTATTCTGATAAACTCATTTATAAAAACTTATTTATATAAAATTAATATAAAATCATTTATGTAAACTCATTTATATAAATCATTTATATAACTTATTTATATAAAATCCTTTATGAAAGAAAGTCCACTCACTGCTGGTCCGAGCTAGCTGAACCTCTTGAAGGTCCTTCCTATGGTTCTGTCGGGCCTCTGGTGCCTGATTACCCATAAAGATTAAATTAATAAAACTGCTCAATAATAGAATTTAAATTAAACACCCTGCCCCCGGCTCCTAGAAATGCGTGTACACATTTTAAAGTCACTCCTATGCCCACATTAGCCTTTCAGACAATCAGAACGGTCTTGGAAAATCCGAAGCTTTGCTAAGCAATAAACCGTCAGACCGGCCGATCCGGGACCCTGTGGGCCCACGATCTCCGATGGCCAATCTGGGATTCTCTAAAGGTTCCTCACAGAGAAAGAACCATGTTCCACGAATTTGGTCCGAAACGGACGGTCGAATTAGCCAAAATCACGTTATCGCTTAAAATCCAAACCCTAGCCCCAGGGTTCGCGATTTCGGAGTATCCGGGACTCCGATTCGCAATCCGTCAAATCCTACACGATCCTGGAATCATGTAGAACGACATATCCAAAATTGAGTGTGATCCAAAGACCCGACGACACTGCACCCAAGGATCGCGCAATATGGAAAATCCGTTCGGGGCTCAAACAGACTCCAAATCGAGATCCGTGAAATCCTACGCGCTCGTGACAGCACGAGGATCGTAAAACTACATAGAGTCACTTCACCACCCTCACCCACGCGCCGCCACACGCGCGGGCAGATTGGGTGTCCAAAGCGATACCGGGTTGTCGGAAAATCTCGGAACCAAGACTCCAAACTCCTATCCTAGGTAAAACACCCCATTTGGAGTCACTTTTGCTCTTGGACATACCCCAAAAAGTGGCCGGAAATGGCCGACCACTGCGGCCGAAGATCGGCCGATTTTCAAGTTGAAAATCAAGTGATCTAGAGGTGAAATCGATCAAAACCCATACATCCATCAGTTAAAGCACGAAAAATAGGTGAGAAACCATACCTCACTCGAAAGATTTGGTGGAGAATTGAGGGAGAACGAAGAGCTTGAAGTTTGGACTGAGAATCGGCAGTTATTTCCAGATTCCGGCGAGCTTTGGCCGCGGCAAGGGCGGCGATGGGTCGGGGAAGGACGGTGGAGGAGTGGCGGTCCTTTTGGTACCAACGGTGGAGATCGGCTCGGCCTGTGGCGGCCGGTGCGACGTCGAGAAGGGAGGGAGGTCGCTGGTGCGCGCGATCGGGAGGAGAGAGAGAGAGAGGAGAGAGAAATTTGAGGGGAGGAGAGAGAGAAAGGGATAAAATCTGTCTTTTTTGTCCAAATTACCGTTTTGCCCTTCGCGGTATTTTGACCGTATTTTCTTCGTTACAACTCCGATTCGAGTCTACTCCGTGTCTACAGACTCCTTTCGCCGTGCTCTACGCAACGGCGTAAGCGGAATTGCCAAATTCTTTCTCGATCAAAAAGTCAACTTTTTTCCTATTAAATAATGCGAGGGCAAAATCGTCTTTTTGCTAGAATATATTAATCCTACTTTTTAGATATTTTGTTAGTTTTTTTTATATTTTGTTTTGGGTTATTACACTAATTTTTGGTTTATGAAATATGAGATACAAAGATGATCACTCATCAACCAAAGTAGGCCCTAGCTAGGTTTTCTCCACCTACCTTATATAGGACAACACAAAAGGCAATTAGGTGGGTATTTGGGGCTCGATTTGGTCCATGGGTCATGTCATCTTATGCCACTTATCCCTTGGGCTCAATAGCCTTTTGAGCTATTTTGTCCATTTCTTTTTAAATCATATTTAAAAGCCCAATTCAATATTTTTATATGTCAATATTAATCCATAATTAATCCTTTAATTATAATTTAAGAGTTAAATTATAATTATAGTCTTACTTAATTGACCCGGTTGAACTATTTAACTTTGGTCAATTGCTCTGGTCAACATGTAGACTTTTGACTATTGACTTTGACATTTGATTATCAACCATTGACTTGTGTCTCCTCATTTCATTTCTCCTCATTTGTACCTCTAATCACATTCTTTTGGGTATGCAGATCCGTAGGTTCCCTTTAGCAAGGTAATGGGTTGACTCAATTCCTCAAAGATGATATACGAATTAAATTCCACAATTAAATTCTTCCTATTAATAAAGGTTAATTGAAACCTTTTAGGACATCCACAAATCATGGTTGTCACCTACCAGCAAGTCACGATTATCCGAGCTAAATGAGACTTTGTGAAAGAACCTATTCAAATTGGAATGACCTTGCAATTGAATCCTTCTCGTATGTTAATACTCCTTATTCACATTATTAGATCATGGAATCCGATTGTCATTATCCTAATATGAATAATTCATTTTATATGATTATCCTGGTAAGATTTGAAGACTTTTCCTTTCAAGTCTTATCCATTACTCTGCACAAAGATTTGACCAATCATATCTTCCAGTATTCTTGACAGGACCCGACCCAAATTCTGCTTTGGAATCTGAGCAGAATCCTGTGCGTGGCCAACACCTAGCGGGTGTCGGGCACAAATGACCTAATTACCCTTCTTGTTAAAAGTTAAACTTATTGCAAGTTCGACTTCTACCGAAAATTCGGCAGAGTCTCCCTTGTAATTTGATCATTCCCCAAAATTTACACTGTCAACAAGTATTTAAATATCTACACCAACTGCCAGTATACATATATAAATACGTTCCAACAGTTAATTACGTTCTAGGGAAATATCAGAGCAACTACACAAATTAATTTACAAGAAAGGGAACACTCGTGAACCAAGAAACCCTACATCAACTAAGGAAGTGCGGGAAGCGGAAACTACCCTGTGGTAGCTCACTGACGCACGTCTACTGCCTGGGGGAGCAAAACATTGAAAATGTGAGTGGACCAAAAACAAGGTTTAGAAAATACATAAGAACACACTAACCCCACTGTAAAAACAGTTATGCAAAACTAAATCATTCTCTTCGTTATATTCGTACTGAAATCAATGCACTCATATATATATATGCCAATTGTACTCATGGTCAATAAAACTCTCTTAAAAGCATTGAAATCAATTTAAAACTACCACCTAGGTGTAACCCTTATTTCCGTCAATTCCTTATATCCGTTAATTCCTTATATGCCGTCAAATCCTCGCATCACTATTGTTGACATGTACTCGCAGATCTCAGTGACACAAGGTCAGTCCGAGCCGCAACTCGCAGGATCAGAGGACCTTGGTCAGCCTGATCCGCATATCTCGCTCTACACGAGTCCGGGTACCATAGAACTCGTGGGGCAACTGTCAAGCATGCTGACTGAACCGAAGGCAACCAATAAAATTCGAAGGCAACATTTTTACCTGAGGCAACAAATTTATCTGAAGGCAACTTATATACCGAAGGCAACATATTTATATCTGGGTACCTAAGGTGGCTTAAGAAAATATAGAATTTCTAAAAAATCTGATGAATAACTGAATTTCTGTTAAATCTAGAACTCTGCTGCCATTTATTTGATATTTAGCTAGAATTTCCTTTTCCTTTATTCTTAAAGAATATTTCACTCAGCAGCATATAACTTAAAATATTTTTAAGCACATATCAAATCATGAAAGCGCTAATCTTTGAATAAAACTTATTCCATATCAAATAATGGATTGAATTGCATAAATCATTGAGAAAACAAAAAGCACTCACTACTGCTCCGTACTCGCTGGACCTTTTCAAGGTCCCTCCTGTGGGTTAACTGGTGCCCGGGTGCCTGATTCAATACCATAATATTATATTAATATACTTACTCAAAATAATAATAAATTAAAACCTTGACCCCCAGTTTCTAGAAGTGCGTGCATCAAATTAAAGTTGTTCTTATGCCCATAAAAGCTTTCTTTCCAATTGGAACGGTTTAGAAGTACCTCGGGACTTAAAAAGTGCTAAAGTCCCTAAAAGTTAACTCGGGACCCCGCGGGTCCGCGACCTCTAAATTCTGATCCGGAAGTTCCTAGAGGTCCCAATTTACCTAGGACACATGTCCTGTGAGTTTGGTCTCGACCGGATGATCGGATTGATCATGATCGCACGATCGAAAGGTTCCTATAACCTTAACACTAGGGTTTGCGATTTCGGAGTATCCGGGACTCCAATTCATGATCCGTCGAATCCTAAACGATCCTGGAATTGTCTAGATTAACATATCTAAAATGATTACGATCCAACGGCTCAACTATATTGAATCCAAAAATCGCACAATATGCGAGATCCGTTCGAGGTTCAAACAATATCCAAATCGAGATCCTCGAATTCCTACAAGCTCGTGGCAACACGAGGATCGCACTAGGACTGAATGTGGTCTCCACCAGATTGCCCACGCGCCGCCAAACGCACTGGCAGGGCTTGGGTGGCTTGATAAATTTTTGGCGATCCGAAAAACTCCAAACCCTAGGTAAAACACCCTATTTGGAACCACTTTTATTTGGACCTACCCCAAAAATTGGCTGGAAGTGGCCGGAATTTCAATCTCAAAATCGGCCGAACCCTAACTCGAAAATTAACCCTTCAAACCTAGAAATTTCTCAAATCCTATCCAACCAACAGCTAGAGCATGAAAAATAGCTAGAAATTCATACCTCACTCAACTGATTGGTGGCCGAATGACGAAGATTGAAAGCTTCGAAATTCTGTCAAAAACTGACGCGATCTCGGACGTTTTTCAGCAAAATCCGGTGGTTCCAAGGGCAGGGACCGGTCGGGAAAGGAAGGGGAAGAGGAGGTGGTTCGATCCGTTCCGGTCTCGTCAGTCGGAGTAGAGGGTGGAGGTGGTTATGGCGGAGAGAAAGTGTTGGCTGGAATTTTCAAAGGGGGGTAGGTTCTGCGTGACAAGAGAGAAAGGAAGGAGGGTTTAAAATTTCTGGTTGCGAAAATTACCATTTTGCCCCTCTACGTACTTTGATCGTATTTTCTTCGTTATAACTCCAATTTGAGCCCACTACGTGTCTATGGACTCATTTCATCGTGCTCTACACCACGGTGCAAGTGGAATTTCCAAATTCTTTCTCGATCAAAAAGTCAACTTTTTTCCTGCTAAATTATTCTAAGGGCAAAATTGTTCTTTCCTCTTAATAAATTAATAATTAAATATTATTTAAGGTTTGGGTTATTACAATTCTTTCTCCTTTACTAAGAGTAGAGATTCCTTTTTGTACATTCATTTAATTCTACGACTCTATTGAGAATCCTGATGAGCGCCTTTAAGCTATGCCTAATTCAGAATGACCATATAGTGCCCTCAAAGATTAACAACATAGACACAAAACATATGATGCCTCAAGTCTAAGGATTAGTTTGCACCATTGCAATTTATGAGTTCCAGCTTGACTTGTGAGTAAATAATTCCATGTTGTAACTCATGTGTTGGATCGCATTCAGTGTACTTGTTCTTCTACAAGCACCTACACACATATCGAGTGTCTCCACACTTAATGACTTGAAACCTTGCCATTCCCTACATATAGAGACGATACTATGTGTACTTGTCTTTGCGGAATATTGACACCCAATTAATATTCCTATGACCAGGAACTTATTCAGAATTTAGGGATGATGAGAAGTCTCCATGTATGCAGTTACATACCTTTCATATCCACTTGTGTAGAATGTATAAAACAACCTTTCTTGCCCATTGATAACATAATACGTCTTTTATCAAAGATGTCCTTAACTCCAACTATTATATAATTAGTTGGCTTTAAGGGCATATTTCTAACAATCTCCCACTTGCACTTTAAAGCCAATCTGACATTTATCTAATACCTATCTTCTCCATGTGTCGGTCTAGCTGAAGCTGACTCATAGGCTTTGTGAGTGATTTGCTATGTTGTCTGTAAAGCCACCTTCAGCATGCTAATATCTCCATCAACAACATATTCCCTGATTAAGTGGTAGCGCCTCTAAATGTGCCTGGATCTTTGATGAGACCTTGGTCTGTCCTTGCAAGTGCACAAGATTGGTGTAGTATAGTGTTTAACAAGTCCAAGTATAGTTCCCACGAGTATTCCAAATTAATCTAATATTCGAATACCTAAATTAAATTTAACTGATACGCAAGTGAATTTGTAGAGATCGTTGTTGTGAAAGTTTATGAAACAAAGAAATTAATAAAAACAATTGAGAATAAAAAGGTTGAAATTTAAGGTTAAAAACAATGATGAAGGTCTAGGGTTTCGGAATCAACCACTAGCAATCCAAGTTAGATTTCAATGAATTCAATAGATTCGTTCGATTCTTAAGATGATAATTCCCGTATATAAGTCCTTTTCAGGCACTCAGACCATAGTTTTCCTTAAGTGTAAGATTCTTTTCTAGTTCAAACAAAGATCATATACCCAATCCTGCAATCTATCCTGGTTAAGGCATAAATTTAACAAATTGGATTCATTACGTTCTAGAAAACGAGAGAACCGAGCAAATCATTATTCTTTGTCAAGCAATAATGTAATTCAGCACACTTAATCACAAGAAGCTAATTGAATTATATTGCGAGTTTTGCCTCAAATTCATCTTCTAATTTATTAGATGCAAAGCCCAAAGGTGATCAGTCAAAGAACTTAAACAAATAGCACAATTAAAATCATGATTAAACATTCATCTAAAAGAAACTTAGAACCCATTAAATAACATTACAAATCATAACTATCCATGCTCGGGCATCATCCTTGCCCTAGAGAATAATTTAGTTACTCATGTTCAAAGAAAACATAAAATAAAACTTATGGATTGTGACGATGGCAGCTGCTTTTTGACTCTCCTTCAAATTCCAGCATAAGAGAACCTTATTTTCTGGTCTTCTTTAAATAAGGAACAAATCCTCTTTTGACTTGGTAACTATGCTTTCCTAGTTTGGCCTCAATTGTTTTTGATGAGTTGGCATCCAAAATCCTACTAAATATAGGATCAGACCTTAGAAAATAACCTTGCATCCTTGTAGACACTTCCCAAATGTAATTGACACAAATTAAACTCCAAGGATTGAACTTCAAAAGGAATATTTTGCAAAACCCGCAGAACACATTCTGCCCGAACTGTCTATACTAAAATGGCCATAACTCTCTCCACACACATCTGAATCACAAACTGTAAACTTCTATAGAAAGCTAAGATCCGTATCTTTCCAACAATATATGTCTCAACATCTGGTTCGCTCTCGGGAAGTACAGTATATTCTGTCAAATTGACTGTTCTGCACAGCACATTCTGCTCCCAAGATTGCACATCATATTTCAATCCCAAAATTGCTCCTTTTGCTTGCTTTTCCATCTTTACTCTTCAAACCTGGTAAAACACAAAACTAAGTGAAAATGGACTAAACTCACTCAAGAACATAACAAGAATATAAGAGAAAGATAATAAAAATGTACGAAATAATTGTTATATCATACCTTGGTTCCTTGGCTTGTGCTATAGCCCCATTGTTGTCACAGTATAAAATGACTGGTGACTCAATGCTTGGGACCACTCCAAGTTCAATAGTGAACTTCCTCATCCAAATAGCTTCCTTTGCTGCTTTCGAAGCAGCTATGTACTCTGCTTCAGTTGTGGAGTCCGTAGTGGTGCTCTGCTTACAACATCTTCAACTGATTGCCCCTCCATTCAATGTGAACACATATCTAGAAGTGGATTTCCTATCATCAACATCAAATTGGAAATTTGAGTCTATATATCCTTCCACCAATAATTATGCATTTCCACCATAGACTAGGAACATATCCTTGGTCCGTCTGAGGTACTTTAACACAGTCTTTCCAGTAATCCAGTGTTCTGATCCTTGGTTTGATTGATATTTGCTTGTGATGCTCATATCATAACTGATATTAGGCCTCGTACTTAGCAGAGTATACATTAGGCTCCCAATTACGGAGGCATATGGGATCTTGCTCATCTGTATCACTGCTTCTGGGGTTTTAGAGCTCATGCTCTTAGACAGGTGAATACCATGTCTGACTGACAGAAAACCCTTCTTGGAATGTTCCATTTGGAATCTTCTGAGCACTTTGTTCACATACAGGGATTGAGATAATCCAATTAGTTTTCTCGATCTATCCCTATAGATCTTGATACCCAGTATGTAAGATGCATTTCCCAGATCCTTCATTGAGAAAGTCTTTGATAACCATAGTTTCACAGAGAACAACATGCCTATGTCGTTTCCAAACATTAATATGTCATGTACATATAGTACGAGAAATACAACTCCGCTCCCACTGTTTTTCTTGTACACACAAGGTTCATCTTTATTTTGACTAAAACCATAACTTTTAACGGCTTCATCAAAATGAATGTTCCAACTCCTTGAAGCCTGCTTCACTCCATAGATTGACCTTTGAAGTTTGCATACTTTCTTCTCTTCATGTTTAGATATGAATCTTTCAGGTTGATCCATGTAGATTTCTTCCTGAAGGTGGCCATTCAGAAAAGCCATTTTCACATCCATTTGCCATATCTCATAGTCATAATATGCTGCTATGGCGAGAAGTATGCGGATGGATTTCATCATTGCTATATGAGAGAAAGTTTCTTCATAGTCAATTCCCTCTCTTTGTCTGTAACCTTTAGCTACTAATCTAGCTTTATAGGTCTCCACCTTGCCATCTGAGCCCTTCTTTCTCTTAAAGACCCAATTTGTTTCCTATTGGTACAATACCTTCGGGTAGGTCAACCAGAGTCCAGACTTGGTTGGCATACATAGAATCCATCTTAAACTTCATGGCTTCCTGCCATTTCATTGAGTTAATGTCCAACATTGCCTTAATGTAGGTTTTAGGATCTTCCATATCATCTCCTATGAGAAGAACATGGTGTAAGCCCAGATATCGATCAGGTGCTTTACTAGTCTTTTCAAACCTGCGTAGAGGTTGGGTGAGTGTGGGTAAAGGGATTGGATTGTCAACTGGATCAGATGGCACTTCAGGTTCATGAGTCTCTCCAAACTCTTCCTTGAGCTCAACCTTTTGCACACAAGTGCCATCCAATGCAAAATCAATCTTAAGAAATCTTGAAGATCTTGCAACAAACACCCTTTGTTCGTTTGGATGGTAAAAGTAGTATCCTAAAGTGTCCTTTGGATATCCAATGAATCTACACATTTCTGATCTAGCGTCTAGCTTGTCAATATCATGCTTCTTGACATAAGCTGGACAACTACATATCTTAAGATGATTAAGACTTGGCTTCCTCCCAAACCACATTTCATCTGGTGTTTTGGGCATGGATTTGGAAGGTACTCTGTTTAGTAGGTATGCTGCTGTTTGAAGTGCATATCCCCATAATGATACTAACAAGTCAGTATAACTCATCAATGATCGGACCATGCCCATCAATGTTCGGTTTCTTCTTTCAGATTATCATCAGACCAGCAAACAATCGTGTCCGCCTCAATTCCACACCAGCAGATACGCATCATACCATCCTCCGTAATAAAAGTGGTCGAACTTAATTTGGTAAAAGTGGCAGGTATGTTCCTATGCATCCTATCTTCAACTGCAATTTCTTGTCTTGTTCATGAAATTTATGAACATAAGCGGAATGAGAAGGTTAGAATGCCTCCAAATGGGGTTGGGTTCTGTCAAAAAGGGGTGGGTTTTGGCACCATGAAAGAGAAAGTTTACTAAAAAGGAGGGAAAGGGGTTTGAGGATAGAAGGACAAGATTACCCTCAACAGTAGCCGCACGTGCCATTCACATGGTGGTTTTGACAGGTATTTGGATGGAATTGTGAAAAAGCTAATGATAGGGGCGAAATTAGCAAATAAATTTAATATGAGGGCTAAATTGGCTGGAAAATTAATTCGTGATGGTAATTTCAACAATGAAATAGTTTATGGAGGTATTCGGCAATTTACCCTTATGTATATGCAATATTATATATATAATATGTTTTCTTCCAATAATAATTATAATCTGTCCTTACCCGGAGAAGAAAAACTCTTCTCTCTCGGTTCTCTCCTCTATCCATCTTCTTTCTCAAATTTAGAAGAACGAAGATACTCAAATATTCAGATATATTAATATAAGAAGGTTTATGAAGAGAACTTAGAAACCAAACTCCATGGCAGCACACCAAGAAGGTCAATGAAGCATCAAATTATAGAAATTTCTTGTAACACCCCGACCCCAAATTTAACCCTTATTTAAATTAATTATTTATTAAGGGCATTTTGGGTCATATTTTTAACCGGAGAGAGTTTGGGACCGTGACTTGTATTTTTGGATAGGTCGTACTGAGACGAGTTCATAGACATGTAGTGGGCTCGAATCGGAGTTGTAACGAGAGAGATATGGTCAAAAGAAACCTAGTGGCACAATCGTAAATATTTCGAAATGGGATTTTTATAAAAATCTGGTTTTCTCTCTCTCTCTCTCTCTCTCTCTCTCTCTCTCTCTCTCTCCCGCGATCTCTCTCTCTCTCCCGTCGGCCCTCTCTCTCTCTCTCCTCGTATCTCCGGCCACCGGCCGCGGCTGCGGTCGGGACCGGTTCCAAAAGAACTGGCTCGGCCTCGGCGTCACGACCCAGCCCTCCCCCGACATTGGCCGCCGCTCCAGCCGCCGAAAAATGGTGATTTTCGTCCGGATGTCGCCTGAACTTCGCCGGCTCCGATCTCCCTCCTCCGGCCGCCATTTCTGGCGATCAAGGTATGGAAATTCATCCCTTCTGCATGCTCTAGCTGATGGTTGGGTAGGATTAGATCGATTCTTAGCGTAACCAATTCGATTTTCGAATTGAAAATCGGCCGAACTTCGGCTGCCGTGATCGGCCATTTCCGGCCACTTTTTGGGGGTTGTCCAAGAACAAAAGTGACTCCAAATAGGGTGTTTTACCTAGGGTAGGAGTTTGGAGTCTCGGTTCCAAGATTTTTCGACGGACCGTAATCGCTTTGGACACCCGGTCTGCCCGCGCGTGTGGCGGCGCGTGGGCGAGGGTGGCGGCGTGTCTCTGGGCAGTTTTGAGGTCCTCGTGCCGTCACGAGCGCGTAGGATTTCGCGGATCTCAATTCGGACGTCGTTTGACTATCGAACGGATATCGCCTATCGGGCGTTATCCGGGTTCGATAGGTTGGGACCGTTGGATGGTCTCGAAAATAATATATGTTAAACTAGGTATTTTTAGGATCGTGGAGGAATTCACGGATCGTGAATCGGAGCCCCGGATGTTCCGATTTTATAATTTAAAGATTATATTTTATATTAACTGTTAGGTCGTGCGATCGTGAGCGATCCGACCGTCCGATCTGACCCAAACTTGCAGGACGAATGTCCTATACCTTATAGAACCCATAGGAACTTTCGGATCGGAGTTTGGAGGTCGTGGTCCCCGTGGGCCCGTTTGACCAGGGTTAGGGTAGTTTGACCCTTGGTTGACCGTGAGTCTCCCGAAATAATCTCACCTTCCCAGGGGGATTATTGGGTACTAGACTATTGTTGGGATTTACGCATTATTAGAATTAAAATATAATTATATGGTTGTACAAGGGTACAACAGAGTCTAGAATGTCAGTTGGAGTGCTATATGCGCACTACCTTAAGTACCTCCCCGGATTTTGGATTCACTACGAGTACCATCAAGTGAAAGTTAGGTCCCACGTGGCGTAGGTTATCCGGCTTGCGGACAGACCTCATACGTAGCGTTGGTTGTACCGGCGTATGGGGAGATTTGTGATATGATGTTCAGGTCTCACGTGGCGTAGGTTATCTGGCGTTGAGACAGACCCCATACGTGGCGTTGGTTGTACCGGCGTATGGGGAGATTGTGAGATACTGTGTTGAGGTCGCACGTGGCGTAGGTTATCCGGCGTGTCGACAGACCCCATACGTGGCGTTGGTTGTACCGGCGTATGGGGAGATATGTGATATGATGTGCAAGTCTCGCGTGGCGTAGGTTATCCAGCGTTGAGACAGACCCCATACGTGGCGTTGGTTGTACCGGCGTATGGGGAGATATTATGGTAGTATGGTATGGTCGCACGTGGCGTAGGTTATCCGGCGTGTTGACAGGCCCTATACATGGCGTTGGTAGTACCGGCGTATGGGGAGATTACGTGAATTACAGAGAAAACGGATTAAGGTATTGCCTATTTATGGAATTAGGTTTTACGGAAGAACTACGTGTGGCTTGATCCCTCAGTGAGGGTACGTAGGCAGCCTAAGGTTATTAGGTGCAGCCGCAGACTAATGTTAGTCATAATTTATATTTGAATTTATTGTTGCCTTGTTTAAGGCATGAATTGACCTGTTAGCGTGTCTGGTAGTTTGTTGAAATGTTGAAAGGCCGAAGGCCATTTGTGTGAATTGCATGAAATGATATTGTGCATGCTGCCAGTTGGGGATATTAAATGTGTTTTTATGCAGGTATAAATTTTGGGAAATGTCCAATTTATAGGGGAGACTCTGCCGAAATTTCGGCAAAAGTCTCGGTCTTTAGTAAGCGGGCCCGACATCGGGGTGATGTCAGGGATTCCAAAGGATTCGTCTCGGGTTTTGGGAAAAATTCGGGGCGGGTCCTTTCATTTCTAGAAATTGAGGAACCAAAAGAACTCTTACAATTGATCCAAAGCTTGTTAACAGTTTGTTGGCTTAATGACAGAGATAGTGGAGAAATACTCAAAACATGTGGTTGTTACACTCTGAGTCCAAAATTAATTGACAATAAAGGAAGTAGTTTTTAACTCTTTATAGACCCATGCAAGGTCCCTTAAATTTTCGATGTAGGACTATACTGAA
The DNA here is from genome assembly GCF_902201215.1 of Prunus dulcis. Classification (NCBI taxonomy): domain Eukaryota; kingdom Viridiplantae; phylum Streptophyta; class Magnoliopsida; order Rosales; family Rosaceae; genus Prunus; species Prunus dulcis. The sequence continues at coordinate 11,018,086 of NC_047652.1, forward strand.
CATTTTTAACATAACTATCGTTCAAAATGGTTTCATCAAACGGCTAATCAAGTGAGTTATAGTTTGTGCCAAAAGTGTCTCCTAATTTTGACCCTATATACATGTTTGTATTTTGGCTTATGTGCGTGACTTTTAAATATACTCAGGTTGATTTCTTTACGTATTATTCTTAATGTGTATGTAGTAACTACAATTTAGAGTTATTCTTATTGTGTATGTAGTAATTAACTACAATCTGAATGCTCTAAATTCTAAGTACGTACGTGACTGTACTGTTTCTTGCACGCTTTAAGCAATATACATGTTTCTAATATCAAATGAGAGTGATGGGTTACCTAATCGAGGATTTGATCCTGCCAATAACTATTAGGTTTTATGGATTCAGATCCTGCCAATAACTATAAGATTAATTTTATCAATCTAATATTATTGTAATATTCTTACGGGGGTCGCTGTTGTACCACTAAGATTATTGTAATATATATTCAATGTCGATACCTAATTGATATGGAAGATCATAATTAAAGACTCCAATATGAATTGATATGGAAGGTCATCCAAAAATATAGTATAAAATTCAGACAAGACTGCATAATCATTAATCGTCAGAATTAAATACGTTATCATATCACTGTGATATAAATGAATGCAAGTAGGTAGTGTAGGCCAAACAAGCAAACACTTTAATATTGTGGTTCAAAACAGCTTGCTATTCTTCTTTTCTTTTTCTTTTTTCAGTTAGCTTTTGGTATAAATAAATCAATGTGTGATGGTCTCTTGTTACTCCCCGCACAACTTCAACATGCGATATTTATGAAAGATATTTGAAATTTCTCTTGCACAACTGGGAAAACACTATATCCGATGAATGATTTGTGAGCATGGAATTAATAATGGGAGCTAGACATTAACATATCTGCCACACGCTTATCTCGAGTTTGGCATATAAGTTCTTTGTGTCATTAATCCTTAATCAATTGTATATCGCTAAACACAAAACATGTTAAAATTGATTATCGCTTTATTAGATGATATTCGGTCACTAAGCATTCGGTCTTGTCTAAATGTTGTGGTAGCAAGATTTCACCAGCCAATTAATGTAATGACACGTGAACAAAACCGAAGGTTATTGGAGGAAATTGCTCTCAAGCGCACGCGGGAAAGGGATCTATCCTAATCACACATTGATTAGAAACAAACGACATCATTTCAAGTAGGTTTCAAAAGAAGTCACCTTTACCCATTGGCGAAGCCAGGATTTCATGTTTGTAGGGACCTCTCTCAAAATATATATAATAAAAAATTCAAACTCAAGACATAACAAAACATTAGAAATCGTAGTGTTTATTCATTGCAATCATAAATTGCCCTCAACGAGTTTTCACTACTGCAATTTTGTTAAACCACAACTCAAAATAGATGATCGTGAACCTTAAAACTGTCGTCGTGTTTTAAAAGACGATGGTTTTACAAAACTATTGTGGTCTTATACACTACTAAAATGGAATTGCATTTTTAAAACACGCTAAACAAAAGGTGTTGCTTAAGTAAATTCACCCTCGACCTAAAATTCAAATTTCCTCGTGTTTGTGAAAACCTTATCTCTTCCTCCTTGAATCCCTCATGACACTCCCTCTCTCACCTCTATGCTCCTCCTACGCACCTACCAGCCATGCCATCGATGCAATGACGCCAAAAAAAAATCATAAACACTCCTCTCACCTTTGGGTTAGTGCTAGTGTCATAAGCAAGTATATGGTATATCTAATCTTTTTTTGTCTAAGCCATCTATTGTGCAAGATCAATAATCTCTTTCAATTATGTAAATTCATTGAGTTTCACTCACTAACACTGAGAAGTCTACTTGATAAGTCCATAAATTTACACATTTATGTACTCTTTATACTTAGTTTTTGTAGGAGAATTTGATTTAAAAAATGACATATTACTTTATTTCTTAATTTTCAGCTTTCCAGAGCAAGTAATTTGTTTTCAACGGAAATACGACTTTTTGGTGGATTTTTAGTACAAGACCAATTGGAGATGAAAGCTAAGATCTTGAAGATGATTGTGGAATTTTTCTACAATTTTTGGGGTAGCCAATGAAAGCACTCTTTGAAGTTAAGTCAGCATAAGGTGCAGTCCCATTAAAACTGTACTACTGTGGAAGAATGATTATTTGAAGACTTTCCTCGTTTTTCCTCAAGACGTGCGATATATGGCTGGAAAGATAAGACAAAGATCTACAATTTAGATATTTTTTCCTAATTTTCTTGGAGGAGGAACAACCCCAAATGTGCATGCAAAGTAACTGACGTGTTATCCCAGTCCAAGTAGGATGAGGAGTCAATTACCTACCCATTTTGAATTTATGTTTTAATTAGGTTTTTCTTTGTGTGCTGTTTTATTTAAGCATGAGAAACAACTTCTTTGGAGGATGCAAAGACTAGGAGAAATTGGAGACGCCGAAATAGTACTGCAATTGACTATGTTTTATTGTTTCTTCCTTATGTTTTTGTTTATGTCGAATTCTATGATTATGTGTAACTAATTTTCTTTTGTTAGGGCATTATGTTGTCCTAGTATGATAATCTAGTTTATTAGTTTGCCTATTTATTGATTGCTGTTTGATGTTGGATTCTTAATCACTGTGCTTAATAACTTGGTTGATTATCTTGATGCTTAATCACCATCTAGACTTTTAATTGAGTTTCATATTTTGAAATCGTTGTGTAACAACCAAGTCATCTTTACTATTAAAAATGTATTTCTCAATATATGCAACCAACGGATTTTTCATAATATTCATTAGGGGTGGGCACTCAAACCGGCAAACCGGAAATCCGAGCCGAACCACACCGAACCAAACCGGAAAAAAACCGAGTTGACCAAAAAGTCAAAAACCGGTCAAAAACCGAACCGGACCGGTTTGGACCGGATTCGGATCCGGTTCCATGTCTTCAAAAACCGAACCGGACCGGTTTGGACCGGATTCGGATCCGGTTCCATGTCTTCAAAAACCGAACCGGGCCGAACCGAACCGGTGAAACTAAAAAAATATATAATTTCAATATATATTTATATTTAATGCTATATTTTTAATTTCACTAAAAAAAACCTAATATTTATCCAAGTTCAATGTCAAAATATCTCTCTTTTCTCACTTTAATATTTATTTTTTATATGAAATTGAATAATTTGTTAATTTTCAAGTAAAAAAATAATATTTCAGTTGAGAATTGTATTACAAAACAATTTAAAAAATAATTTTTATAATCCGGTTCAAAACCGAACCGGAACCGGAACCGGACCGAAACCGGTTCAAACCGAACCGGACAGTTTTTGAATTTTTTTAATTAAAACCGAACCAAACCAAACCGCATGAATAGTATCAGATCGGTTCTAATTTGAGGCAAAAACCGGTCCAAACCGAACCGTGCCCACCCCTAATATTCATAGTAGAAAATACTTTCTCTACACTAGTAGTTGCAAGATGTAGGATTAGTGCTAGTGTCATAAGCAAGTGTGTGGTATATCTAATCTTTTTTTGTCTCAACCATCTTTTGTGCAAGATCAATAATCTCTTTCAATTATGTAAATTCATTGAGTTTGAGAGAAAACTCACTAACACTAAGAAGTCTGCTTGATAAGTCCACAAATTTACACATTTATGTACTCTTTATACTTAGTTTTTGTAGGAGAATTTAATTTAAAAAGTACTTATTACTTTATTTCTTAATTTTTCAGCTTTCTAGAGCAAGTAATTTGTTTTCAACGGAAATACGACTTTTTGGTGGAGTTTTAGTTCAAAACCAAGATGAAAGCTAAGATCTTGAAGATGATTGTGGAATTTTTCTAAAATTTTCGGAGCAACCAATGAAAGTAGTCTTTGAAGTTAAGTCAGCATAAGGTGCAATCCCCTTGAAACGGTACTGTTGTGGAAGAATGATTATTTGAAGACTTTTCTGATTTTTTTTTTTCTCAAGGCGTGCAATATATGGCTGGAAAGATAAGGCAAAGACCTACAATTTAGATATTTTTTCTGAATTTTCTTGGAGGAGGAATGATCCCAAATGTACGTGCAAAGTAACTGATGTATTATCCTAGTCCAAGTAGGAAGAGGAGTCAATTACTTACCCATTTTGGATTTATGCTTTAATTAGGTTTTTCTTTATTTTTGGGCTGTTGTAAAAGCCCAGATAGCGTAGGAATAGGCTTGTGGTGTTTTATTTAAGCATGAGAAACAACTCATTTGGAGGACGCGACTAGGAGAAATTGGCGATGCCGGAAGTGTACCGCAATTGGCTAAGTTATTGTTTCTTCCTTATGTTTTTGTTTATGTCAAATTCTATGATTATGTGTAACTAATTTTCTTTTATTAGGGCATGATGTAGTCCTAGTATGATAATCTAGTTTTCTTATTTGACCTATCTATTGATTGCCGTTTGATTTTGGATTCTTAATCACTGTGCTTAATAACTTGGTTGATTATCTTGATGCTTGATCACCATCTAGACTTTTAATTGGGTTAATCATATGCAAATTAGAGTAAATACTGTACTTAATCTGAGGCTTGCTTCTTGTGATTAGGATTTGTAATTCGTCTAGGGTAAATACCATACTCCTAGGGTTTACATGCTTGTTGGAGGTTTTCACTTATCTAAATGAGTTTCTATGTGTTGATATTTGACCTAAATACCAGAGGCGAATTGCATGTAGGAATATACGAGTTAGCCTAAATATCATAGTTAATTCATGAAAAAGGAAAATTAAGTGGCGACATCAAATGGTTAGTTAATAGGTAGGTGAATAAGAGGCTAGATCGGATTACTAGTGGTGAATTCATTGTCCTAGTGCTTTTAAAATTTCTCATCATGTGTTTCGTGACTTTCTACGTGTTTTGTCTTTTAAGTTTGTTGTTAATTAAATCATTCTTTCAAAAACCTCTTTTGTGTTTACGTGAGTTAGGGCTCATCAATAGGCCGGGCCGGGCTGAATTTTTTTAGAAAATTCAAACCCCAAGCCCGACCCATGAGCCGGGCTTGAGAAAGCCCATCGGGCCGGGCCGGGGCTAAACGGGCCCCACTTCATTAAAAAAAATCATAAACTTAATCATAAGGACATTTTAGTCCAAATTTGAAATTAAACTCACTTAATTCCAATATTTTCACATCAAACCAAAATTCATAAAACACCCAATAAAGTCACACAACTTATAAGATTTTCCACAAAAATAATAAAACCAAGTATTATTTTTGAGGTTATTACATAATTAGATCGTAATACGTTTGAAGAAATAATTTTTAAAAATAATAAGTATCAAAAAAATATTTTTTTAAAGGATGGTATGAATAAATATGCAAATATTTGGTGATGTGTTCAAGAAAAGCATCATTATATTTGGTGGTACAATTATGTTTCGTGATATGATTATATTTTGTGATGTGATATATTGTTCATCTTATATATATATATATATTTGTTGAATTAATAATTGACACAAATTAATGTGCTAATCATCCAATTATAAACTAGGAATGAGTAAAGAAAAGTAAATGAAATGAAACAAATTATATATGTGATTTAAGTGATTTAATCTTAAACCTAAACTCTTATTTATACATAATTATATATGTATGCGGGCCTAACGGGCCGGGCCGGGCTTTCTTGGGCTTAATCGGGTCGGGCCTATGGGTCAGGCCGGGTTTCAGACACCCAAGCCCAAGCCTAGCCCGGCCCAAGACGGGCCGAGCCGGGCTTTTTTTCGATGGGCCGGGCGGGCCCCCATCGGCCCATGAGCCCGCAAGCCGAATGATGAGGCCTAATGTGAGAATGCTACGTGTTTAATTTCTTGTTTATATAATTAGAGTAGTTAAAGTATTTTGTGAAGTAAGTTAGATTAGCCTAGTTGGAAGTTGAACTCAATCCTTGTGGGAATGACCTCGTATTTGCCATACTATATTACAATTGACCTTGTGCACTTATGAATATAATTTGTATTTAAACTAATCTTTATAATCTCTATTTTTCAGATTTTCTAAAAATTCACAACACTGCTCCCTGTATGTGCCAATAAAACAGAAAAATTGATTAAAATCTCTTTGGTTTTTAGCGGTTTGTATAAAACAGTAATATAATAATAATAGTTTTATTAAAACTTTTGGGAATGGGTTTGAAAAAGGAGGCGTAGTCTTGGAGGAAAGGTAAGTTTGCTGGGTAGGGCCCCGTGTGGTACAGTAATATATTAATTAATATAGATTATACAATATACTACATTCTTTCTTTAATAATAAAAATTGAGTGGGGGTGGACTACACTGGTCATAATGTGTCTTCACCCTTGCCTATACTAGCCCCCATGGAGAAATTTGGCTGAGCATTGGCCAAATAACTCTCACCAAAGCAAGGCCATATAAGGGAACGACCTAATAGGTGTTGTGTGCGAACACTCGGAGATCTTGTCGTTGATGGACAAAGCAACTGAAACACACACTTTTGAGAATAAAACACGCCTCATGAAGAGAATAAACAAACATACAAGAACACAAAGATTTATATTGTTTGACCTCGTGCCTACATTTTCTTTGTGATCTATTTGAGAAATTCACTAGTATGTAAGAATAATTTTGGTTACAATCAAGAACCCTTTTAGCTCTCACAAGAACACTCTCTTTTCTCTCACCCTTGCTCAAACCCTTATAAACACCCAAGAATTCCCTCTTAAATTCTCTTGTTATTCTCTCTTCTAGATTCCCCAATTCTCTCTTCGACTCGGCTAATTTAACATAACCCCAAAAGTCTTTTTATAATGCATAGGGCTTGCATTACAAGTTAACTAGGAATAGGAATTCAAAACCCTATTTAATTAGGTTAAGAAACCCCAATAAAATAGGAAAGCCAAGTCAAAACTGTAAGAACCCAAAACAAAATATCTAAAAAGTAAGGAAAATATCTTTTTTGCAAAAAGACAAGTTTGCCCTCGCATATTTTAATGGGAGAAAATTTGACTTTTTAATCGAGAAATAATTTGAGAATTTCGCTTACGCCATTGCGTAGAGCGCGGCGAAACGAGTCCGTAGACACGGAGTAGACCCGAATCGGAGCCATAACGAAGAAGATATGGTCTAAAAACCGCGAAGGGCAAAACGGTAATTTGGCCAAAAAGTCAGACTTTTTATACCCCTCTCTCTCTCTCTCTCCCGTCACTTCTCTCTCTTCCCTCTCTCTCCCTCGCGTCGCACCCATGCCTTGCGCCCGTTTGACTTCCAGGCGACGGCCCGGCCACCACAGGCCGAGCCGATCTCCGCCGTGGGTACCTACGGGTCCGCCTCCGTGTCGCCGTCAAGACCTGACCGACCTCCACCCCGGGGCCGCCCTGAGTTGGTCGGAAAACCATGTTTTCCGACGGAGGTTCCTTCGAAGCCACCCAAACTTCCAGCTCAAAATTCTCCTTCGTTTCTCCACCAAATCGATCGAGTAAGGCACCAGGAGCTCGACAGGATACAGAAGAGAACTTCAAGAGGTCCAACTAGCTCGGACCATCAGTGAGTGGACTTCCTTTCATAAATTATTTTATATAAATATGTTATATAGAGGATTTCTATAAGTAAGATTTCATAAGTGATTTTATATAGATTTTATCTAAATGAGTTTTATAAATGAGTTTATTTGAATAAATTTCTTTATTTGATCTTGAGTAAACCTTATTGTGGTTTCGAACATGATTAGTACAGTAATAGTTTTATAAATCTGTGCTGCTTATTTACCAGTTATAGAAACAGAGTTTGAGATTGGAATCAGTTGAAATAGCAGCACAATTTGAGATTTCAGTTATTAATCAGATTTTCTTTTTCTAAAGGAATTTATTTTAAACCCACCTCGTACCCATTTTCTTTGGTGATTACCCACAGTTGGACCGATGTCTACGGACATCCAGTCCGATTTCAGTTTATGTCAGTGCACTCGACTTTGCCTCACGAGTTTCGGGGACGCTCGGACCGTGAGTGCCAGGATTTGCGGCTCGGCAGACTTGGTGTCCCGAGACCTGCCAGGATTGCGGCTCGGCTGACTCTGTGTCCCCGAGACCTGCCAGGATTGCGGATCAGGCTGACTACGGTCCCCTGCATCCTGCCAGAGCGACTCGAGCTGACTTGGTGTCATCGAGGAATCTGCCGGCGGGACAGGCTGATCATAGTCCCCTGATTTCGCCAGTTTGCGGCTCGGGTAGACTGCGTGGCGCCCGAGACCTGCCAGGGGAATTGACGGATATGACATGGGTACAAATAGGTGGTATTTTCAAAGGATTTTGAGTTTTCTTTTATTCAAGGATGACTTTCAGTTATTTTATATCAGTTTCTTAGTATTTGCACATTTATATCTTTATATCTTTATTCGGTTATACTAGTTCTTTGATTTCTCCAGGCAGTGATGTCTTTAGATATTTGATCGATTATGTAAGTTTATTCATCAGCATACTGATTCATGCTTATAGAATTTCTTATATTGAAATATAGTTAAATTATCGATATCTATATATAAATATCCTTAGTTATTTCAAAACGGGGGTATTATATTCTGGCTTGTTTTTAAGAATTTTATTTGGTTCACTCACAGTTTAAAACTTGTTTTTCGCCCCTAGGTCGTAGAAGTGCACAGGATCCACCACCGGGCCACTCATAGCCTCCGCGCTTCAAAGTCAGGTAGAGTTTGTAGAAAAATCCCTGAAAACCCCGTGAACTTTAGAAAATTGCTCTGATATCGAGTTTTAGTGGAAAAACTGAAACTGGCAAATATTGGTTTATCCTATTCTGGCAGTTGGTGTGGATTTGTTGAATGTTTAACAGGTGAAAAGTTTTGGGATTGGTCAAAATACAGGGGAGACTCTGCCGAATTTTCGGCAGAAGTCTAAAGGAATTTTAAAGGGAAGTTGACGTAAGAAGGGTAAAAAGGTCCCTTGTGCCCGACATTCGCCAGGTGTCGGACACGCATAGGACTTGGCTCGAATTCCAAAGTGGAAATTGGATCAGGTCCTGTCAAAAACAGCATTAAAAAAACACATTCAACATGCGATTTGTGTGAGAAATATGAGGTTTTGCCTAATATGAAAAAGGAGTTTGAGAAATCTGAGCAGTTGCTAAATGACGAAGAGAGAACTATATAGTTAGAAGAGGTCGTGTTGATTACTGGTTCTAAGCAAAGAGACAACAGTCCCCACTTATATATGTTCCATACATATATAACAAGAATTAAATCCAAAATTTTCCACATAATTTCCAGAGCAGCTCCCAAATTGACAAACAATTGCTAATACAATACTAAATAAACTAGGTAACATTAATTTACCCTGAACAAGATTACAATCATAAATCAAGGATAAACCTCAATGAGAGACCTTAAACCCAAACAATGAGTAATCTTATAGTGGCTGAAACTTGCGTCAAAAAAGAGCTTAGCCCATTCTTTCTCATTCCTTTCTTTTCCTGTAGCCAAGACCATCATCTCCATATCAAAGAAAAGTTGTGTTTCCCCAGATTCCTTATCTGTATTCTTATTCTCCACCGTCATATCTACGATAATCACCTTGCCATTCTTGCCCTCTCTTGTAATTGCCTCTTTACATTTCTCAAGTATTTTCACACATTCTTCATCACTCCAGTCATGCAATATCCACTGTATGTCATACACAATCACCAAACAAAATCATAAATGGAAATCTGTATTTAACAATATAATATCACTAAGGATGAGATGATTTACCTTCAAAAAAATAGCATCGGCCGCAGGAACAGCCTCAAACATGTCCCCTGCAACATATTCCAAGTTCTTACTCCCTTTTAGGTCAGCAACTACATGAGGGAGATCAAGTACAGTGCATTTCATATGAGGGAAGGCATCAGCAATGGACTTGGCCATGGTTCCCGTCCCACCGCCCACGTCAACCAACGAATCCACTCCTTGAAACACCCCCTTGCACTCATTAATCACCAAGCTCGAGATCAACCGGGCATCGCTAGCCATGGCGTCATTGAAAAAATGTGCACGAGTCGGGTCCTGGTTCCCATAATCCCAAAATGTCATCCCATGCACCACGTGAAACGGCGTAGGATTGTCATTTTGGAACCAAGTGGTCAAATACTGCCATGGATCAGTTAAGATGGGATTGAGCACAGCAAGTAAGAAGGACCTTGCGCTCATGGGATTGTCTTTCAGGAGGAGCGCGGAGGCGTCTGTTAGTACATAACCTTGGTCGCCGCCACTCAGACTTTCTCTAGCAAAGAAGCCGGAGTGGACTAAGATTCGCATGAGGCGTGGGATGAAATGAGCTTTTGTTGGGGAAATTGGTAGGGCAGAGACAAGCTCAGAAAGAGTCATGGGCTGGCCATGTTTTTGGATGACATCTGGGATACCTAATTGAACTGCACATTTGAGGGACATAGAATTTATGAAGCTGAAAATGTGGTTCCAAATGTGGGCTTGTGCTTGGAGTAGCTCATGACTTGCTCTCACTTCACTACCCATGCCTTTCTATTGGCTCAAGATGTGGTGAGAATTAAGATTGATGCACATCTCTTTATATAAGCGTGTGGAGTGGAGGGGAGCTAGAGGAGCTTAATGCCATAAAGGAGAGAGATATATTTGGAAATTGGGATACCCATGGTTTCCATGTGAACAAAGTAATCAACGTGCTAGACATGTTAATTGGTTCTTGTAATTGATGGTCGACTCTATTTTTTTCCTTCTATTGTATGCAATTACTGTTATGTAAACTCTTACAGCAAATAAATAACAATGATATCACACTAAAATGCGGTTTGTGCACGCAATATTGGTGGGGTCAAGAGAACGACGGAATTATAAAACTAAACTAATCCACACAACATGAATCATATAAAAGTCATTCATCTTTACTCGCTAATAAACTGGTTATTAAAATATATATACATTGTTGTAAATGGTTTTAGTGGAGCCCACACGTTTTGGTGGAGCCCACACGTTTTGCCTACAAAAGGGTTCATCCCTCTTGATTGTAAATTAATCTGTTTTTGACAGAGAGTTTTCCCTCTCTCTCTCTCTTCATTGTATTACAGTGAGAAAATGATCAATTCCGATTGCAGAGTTTTTCCTCTGCTTCTTCCATAATTCTCTCAAATTTCTCTTTCAGTTTATAACACGTTATCAGCACGAGTTCGCTCTAAAATATACAAACTGTTTTCGTTGTTGAATGTTTATTTCAACTGGCAGAGATGGGTGGTCAACTCAGCAGATGCTGGTCAACTTGAGTTTCTGACCCAGGAATTGGAAATCGATGGAAAAATGGTGAAGGCCCAGATCTGGGACACTGCTGGTCAAGAACGCTTCAAGGCTGTGACCTCTGCTTACTGCTCTTATTGTCTATGATATCAGTAGGAAGACCACCTTTGAGAGTGTCAAGCGCTGGCTCGATGAGTAGTGGATGACTGTACCAACCATCAGATTCACAAGCTCAGTTCTTGCAATCAATGGCTCTCAGCAAATGCGTCTCTTTGATTTTCATAGTTATGGCGATCTCAACCCAACCCAACCATCAATGATAATATTAAATATCACTGATCATTATAAAGGCAGAACTTTGAAGCATTTCATGACATGGGTCATCATCTTCACCTCCACAACACCAGAGATGGCGTCGGGCCCAATGACTCGCCGAGCTCACTCGTTCAAGCGCAACCCCAACACCAGCGCCAACAATGGCAGCTCACATGGCAATAGTAACAGTAATAACAGCAGCGGCAATGTTGGTGGTGTTGTCCATGGAGAAAGCCTGCTGGGCAAAGCCATTCATGGGAGCAAATGGTAGGCATGGGATTAAAAAAAAAAAGAAAAAAAAAAAAGAGAATGAAATTGCCAGCAGTTGCATGCTTCGTGGCTATGGTGGCAGCCTCGTGTGACGGCGTTCGTTTGCTTTTGGCGGTGATGAGAGGTTGGCACAGATTCAACAGTTGGGCAAGTACGGAGATGATGAACAGGGGATCAAAACAGAGAGAGAGAATGATGGAGCATGTGGTGGAGATGCGGCTACCTAACTTTTGCCTACCTAACCAGCAGTTCACGTGAGTACCTAACCTTTGTCTACTTACTCAGATCACTTTAGCTAGTTCACACCTTTCTTTCTACAAGAATAATAAATAAATAAATAAATTAATTAAAAAAAAAAAAAAAAGGGTGTCGTCACTTTATTATCAATACTTTTTGAAGAAACAACACCGAAAGGCCAAGCTCCTTTGTCGATTATTTTATTATCTATACTATTTAATATTAATATAAGTGCAGGTGTGCAGATTACAGGTGAAAAGCAATTGATTTGAGAGACAATCATGATACCTTTCACAAACGATAATAATATTATCTACTATATTATTTGATTGTGGTGTTGATATAAACCCACAAATAATTGCCTTTACTTTATTGCAAATTTATTTTTACTTAAAGTATGATGTGGAATTAACCCTCATACTTTATGAAATTACTTTACTGTACATTATTTATTGTATGGTGTAGGTTTATTACCCATACAACAGTATCTATTTAAAAGGGTGGTGCGGGTTTATCGTCCACGCCTTTACTTTTCTTTAAATGTATGGAGCAGAATTAGTGCCCATACAAGCACATTTCTTTTATTTAAAGTATGATGTGGAATTAACCCTCATACTTTATGAATTTATTTTACCACACATTTAATTTTATTTAAAGTATGATGTGGAATTAACTCTCATACGACAGTATTAATTTAAAGGGTGGCGCGGGTTTATCGTCCACGCCTTTATTTTTATTTAAATGTATGGAGCAGAATTAGTGCCCATACACGCACATTTACTTTTATTTAAAGTATGACGTGGAATTAACCCTCATACTTTATGAATTTACTTTATCGCACATTTAAAGTATGGTGCGGGATTAACGTCCATACAAGTAATTTTATTTTATGGATTAATTATGCTGTATGATAAATCTTTACAATATGCAGATCAGGACCAGAGGTTCCTATCCTCATCATACAATTACATCAGGACTTGAATATCCTTGATGATGATATTGATATGAGAGCTGGCAGTCTCTCCGATACTATACATGTAAACAAGGGATCGGACTCGAAGATCCTTGATCCTTGACATGTGAATAAGGACCTGGGGTTCCTTAATGATGTAACAGTACCGTATTGGTTCATAGTGCCGTACACATGGATGATAACTGTACTGGCAGATGTACTGTATACATGAATAGATACGTATTCATGACTTGATGAACAGTACTATTCACATGAATAGTGACGTATGCATAAATATTAACCATTTTGAGTAAACCGTCACTATTTACAAAAGGAAACCTGCAGTTCCTTAAACTCATGGATAAACAGTTAAATGAGATGCCAGAAGTTCCTCAAAATATGGACAATTATGTAAGGACTTGAGGTCCCGAAATATGTACAGAAAATTGTAAAAATGTCCATACCATGAGAATATGTGATTTTGGCCAGAAGTTCAAAATCTAACAGTGTTGAGAACCTGAAGTTCCAACAATTAAATGAACATCCCTTGAGGTATTATATGATGAATTTAATAAAGTTCGACACCTCAAGGAAGAAATATATTTTGTGAATTCCGGTTGTTAAGAATACACCGTGAAATGGATAATATCAGTATAAACTTCAAATGATGAATTGAGGCTCCCCACATATTTTGCTATATCTGGGCCGGAAGCCATGGATCTAAAAATATGAGAGATCCTAAAACTTGAAGCTGTGAGTACATAGTAGTTAATGCTCTCCACTACTATATTGAGATATTATCGTGGCTTTTACTCAATTCATATTTCATGTCCATTTGAAAATGGCGAATAAATTATGAGTTTGGGTTTAACCCAGACCAAAAATTCTGGGCTCATATGCATGGGAATATGAGAGATTTGATGTGGTTATAAGGCACGAGGTTCCAGACCGTCATTTTGAAAAGACGTACAAACCACATATGCAAGTTTAAGAACGTGCGCAATTATTATTATAAAAGGAAAGGAACATACAACAGATAGATTTTTACACCTGCAATGAAGGTGCAGGCCCTGTAAAATCTATAAAATTACATTATGTTCTGGAAGCCTCTGAAGGAAGAGGACGGCGCCTCTTAAGCCTAGCCATGAGCCTCTCATGGTCTCCCAAAATTCTTTCATTTGAGACCTGCAGCATGTCTAGCTTTCTCTGTGTATCAACAGAGTACGAACTCACCAGTTTCAACAAGGAATTATTCTCTCCTTTAAATTTCTCAACCTCTTTTTGAGACTCATGAAGCATTCTTTGGAGAGACGAATTTTCAGTTGTTAGCTTCTGAACCTCGTTTGCTCTAGCACGCAAACGATCAGCCATGTTAGAAACAGAAGCAGCACTCTGAATGCTAAAAGTCATTGAGTCCTCAATAGCCTCTTCTTCAGACCTCCCTGTCAACAGCATTTCATCCATTGGAATAATGAAATTCCTAGCTACTGTGACAGCAGTAGCATCATTCATCATCACAGAATCATTAACTGTGAGATGACGATTTTGGGATACAAAGGATGGACGCCAAACTTTGGCGTCACTGGTTGTTGTGGGAGCATCATTTAAATTGAAATTATTTGGGCAGGAAGAAGAGGAAGCCATTTTAAGAAGGTTTCAAAGAAAGTCTTACAAAACTAAAGTTTCAGAAAATGAAGGAAGTTGAGTTGAAACGCAGTTGCTCCAATCAAGTTTTGCAAAGGCAATATCTATAGACGAAAATGTGGCAACTTTTCAGGATTCCAATATCTTCTCGAATCCCCACATTATCTTTTTCTTTCGCAAGAGTCCAAAACTTCACGTGGCCTCTGATAATGCCTGTCGGCACTTTCGGCATTTTCAAGTATTATTTTCTTCAAAGCCGATCTTGCTTTACGGATTTCACGGAGCTACTTTTTCAAAAGTATCCCGAGAATCTCGCAATTTTCCTATGGTTAATTTGAAATTCACCGGTTCTATCTATTCATTGTATTTGTGTATAAATGTGTTACTAACGAAATTTTCTTTGCAGAAGACATCCATTTTTCCCATACAAAATGATATTATATCTACTTGTTTTTCTTATCATTAAGCACTTAATATGCCTGAGAAGCAAGACTATCTCTGATCATCCATTCAGGAAGCAAGACTATCCCTGATCATGTTTCTGCAAGATCAGGGAATTGTGAAGGCGGCCTTGTGCTCTAATCTCCTGAGGTCCTTCTAGACTAGGAGAATTGAGAGCTTGTTTTCTGCTCCCACCGGCTTCCTTCCTTGATTGATGAGCTGCTTGTCTGCTCCCACCCGCTTCCTTCCCTGATTGCTTACCTTATCTTGCAATCAATATCACAATTTTTTTGCATTTTTTCTCTTTTGCAGCTCTCTGTTCATAAGAGATTTTATTTCTTTAGAATGAACATCTGAAGAAAGAATCCATGAAGTGATCTTAACTCTGAGAGTTATTGACAGAGAAAAGAATTGTGATTTTGCTTTTGCAGGATATAACTAGATCATCAAGCACTACATTTACTGGGCCGATACAAGCTTGAATGATACTTGAGAAAAGTTTCTCCCACCTAAGGATGTAAGCAATACTTGTGTTATTTTATGCTTATATACTTATTTGATATTTTTATCTTGAAAGGTAACCAAATGGGGAGATAAGTCTGTTCCAAAAGAATGGCTTGTATGTATCCATGAATTATTAATGCAAATTTTACAAATTGCAAGTTGGATACATTGATAATACACTGCACAAATTAAAGTCCCATAAGAACAGAATATGGGTATAGCAGTGATCAATATGATGCACGCCTGTTGCGTAGCAAATGATGTGAATTGAAGTCCCGAAAGGACAATCCCTTGACATGTCAATATTGATATTGTACACGCCTAATGCGTTGCAAATTGTATGGGTTAAAATCCCAGAAATTAATTGACATGTATATATATTAACCTGTAGCATGCCTGCAGCATGACAGATATATGGTTCTAAATGTTCCAACTCCCTAAATGGAGATTATCCACGCCCTACTATAAAATAACGCTCCATTGGAGGTTATAATCCACATTCTCACATAATAAAAGCCCCTGCAGTGGCTTGGGTACCCAAAAGCAAAGAAATGCTTATAATTGATGCATGCGCATGCACATGAGAATGGTGGGATCATGAATTGATGAATGACAAATTTTAATTTTGGAGTAGCTACTCAAATCATCAATGGGCTGTGTTGATTGGAACCACGTTCAATTATTAAATGTCGACAATATCATTGGCAAAAATGGAATGAGGCAATTCCATTATAGATGAGAATGAACGTGAAAGAACAAACCCACAGTACGAACCCCAAAAGATGTTAATATTGAAAGTTATACTTGGGTGTTCGGAATAAAAGGGAATATACCTACTTTGTATGACACAATGTTTCTGGCAGAAACAAGGAATGTTGGGTTTTCTCCATATTTTCAAATTCAATTGTGCCCCCCCCTTATTGCACATAGAGACCAACATGTTATCTTTAAGGGTTATTAAATGCACAGAGCATATCACCTGAAGTGATTCCCTAAAGATGTATAAATAGCTGGGTTAAAGCTATATAATGTGTCATAAAGTTTAATCCCTTTAAACAAAATCCTTGAAAGGATTGAAATTGCATGAAGCAAGTCCCTGAATGAGATGTGCCCCTCTGTACTCAATGTTAATAAATTGCCTCAGTGAGTATATTGATTATAATGTGATTGCAACACATTAAAACTTCTCAAGAGTTCCAGAAATATTTGTCTCGACTGAAAGATCGAGCATTATGCCAACGAGATTATAGCTTATACTAAGAAAGTATTGAAGCATTTTTTAATCCGTTGGGCACTTTAAGGATTTTCCGGGAGTATATTAGACCGGACATCGTATTTGAGCTCAACTCCATCACCATCATTTTTGGGATGATGTGAGATATGCGGACTCTGGAAATCTATATGGTCATTTACTGGAACAAAGTTAGTCATGAAGTTTTCAGGCGGAGATATTCATCAGGGGGAGCATGGTATTAATAAAGACTTTCATACGCTGTACTCTTTTTCCTTCATCAGGTTTTCATCCCACTGGGTTTTTCCTGATAAGATTTTAACGAGGCAGTGTCGCTCAAGATTGACTCACAGAAGCAGTGTCCACTATGAAATTCAGACATATGATCAACAGTATGGCTTCAAGATATTCTATCAAGCATCAGGGGGAGCGTGCCATCAATAAAGACCTTTCCACACTGTACTCTTTTCCCTTCGACCAGGTTTTTATCCCACTGGGTTTTTCCTGGCAAGGTTTTAACGAGGCAGTGTCGCACGCATGTCCATATATACAGAATTTTATGTTATACATGGTTATGTACTCTTTTTCCCTTCGACCAGGTTTTTATCCCACTGGGTTTTTCCTAGCAAGGTTTTAACGAGGCATATTCCATATCATTTGTGGTCTCCAAGGGGGAGTGTTGTAAATGGTTTTAGTGGAGCCCACACGTTTTGGTGGAGCCCACACGTTTTGCCTACAAAAGGGTTCATCCCTCTTGATTGTAAATTAATCTGTTTTTGACAGAGAGTTTTCCCTCTCTCTCTCTCTTCATTGTATTACAGTGAGAAAATGATCAATTCCGATTGCAGAGTTTTTCCTCTGCTTCTTCCATAATTCTCTCAAATTTCTCTTTCAGTTTATAACGTACATATATATATAAAGTGGTTATTAACATAAAATCATGTAAGGAGAATGCAAGTAGCTAGCGCAGATCACACAAGAAAACACTAATTTAAAACATGCAAGTAGTGTTGACGCGGTCTAGGCTATTGAAAAAAATTTTGACGTGCACACCAATGGTCTCAAGTCAAATCTTCATATAGTGACAGAGCCACATATGGACCGGAGGGGTTCCATGCCCCTTCTCAACTTTATATTTTCTTCACTCTCTCTCTCTCTATGAAATAATGAATTGAATTGAATACTAAAAGAGGATACAATAATTAGAACCTATATGTAAAATCTATAATTTATAAGTTTATTTCTTGATTTTTTACTTCAGAGGATATTGGTCCAGGGTCTCAAAATGATGCGCAAGATGCTCTACGAGAATTTGCAATGTCTATGTTCTCATTCCCTTCATTTTTATATTTTTCAAGAGGGCCCCATTTAACATCAATTCCTGGCTCCGCCACCCCATGTCATCTTTACAGTGTGTGTAAAAACACTCCCCTCCCAAATATCACTTGTATTTTTTTTAAAAATTTTTTAAAAAGCTTTTTAATCACAACAAGTTTTTGAGGTTTGCGCAATTATCACATTTGGTTCTAATTTTTTTATGAATTCTAAAAAATAAATTTTTTTAATTCCAATATACCTGGCACAATTTCATTGGACATGTGAACTTTACTTAAGTTTCACGTAATCAATTTAACAGTATCTTTGACAAGCTGATGGCAGGACCATTTTGATGTATGAGGTATAACATAAAGGATCAAAATGTCACAAATTTTTCGTATATCGGATATTTACTAAAAAAAATTGTGTCAATTTTTTTGCCAAACTATTAATATAGATTACAAATTAGACAAATTCTTATTTGAAATTTTAATATACAATATGATGGTCTAATAACATAACACGAATACTTAATTGAACTGACATTATTGTGTGGCATACTATGAAGAGTTTAAGCTTTTTTTTCCAACATCGTCATATCCCATTTGAGAACAGATCTCTCTCTCTCTCTCTCTCTCTCTCTCTCTCTCTCTCTCTCTCTCTCTCTCTCTTGTTTTACCAACCAAATCATTAAAGTCAGCCGTTATAGTTTTGCATCACAGCCGTCACTGTATGTGAACCAGTCCCAAACAGTCCAATTTTCCTGTTATCAAATCTTATGTTTCCTCTAATTTCGACTTATTTTTGTGACATGTGGCACATAACTTAACAATAATTTAACTCTGTTAACTCTCTTCAAGCTTAAACTCTTTCTTAAAAAAATAATTAAAATATATTAAAATACATGTTTGACAAAAAAAATTGAAGTGAAGAAATAAAATCCCCGCACACGACCGCCATCCAACCATCGGCGGCAACCCCCTATCCTCCACAACCCAACCCCAGCATCAACCTTTCCACCTCCGACCACCACGAAATGAACCCAGAAGAGGCCCACGACCGAACCCTCATGCTCTTCGCCTCTCGCTCCGTCAATCTCAGCGACCACTGTCCTCACTACCCTTCTTCCTCCTCCTTCTTCACCCCAAACGACATCGTCAATCTCCCCGTCTGATGAGGGACAGACATGTCAGCATCACTTGATGGGATTGGGAATTTGGGTTCATTTTGTTCTCTCTAGGTTTCTTCTCTTTCTTTGTTTATTCTTTGAAATTTTGGGTTTTGGATTTCCATTCAATGTGTCATCTTTTCAAGTCGTGAAAGTCGAAATTCAATCAGAAAAATTAGGTTGGATTTGTTATCTATGTAAGATTAAATGTTTTTTTTATTGGTGAATCGTTGGTTACCTGGATGCGATGTGAATCGGGAAAATTGGGATTGGGTTGTGGAGGATAAGGGGTTGATGCCGCTGGGTTTGGGTGGTGGTCACGTGCTGGGTGGCTGTTGAAATTCAATGGGTCAGTGCTGGGAATTTATTTTTTTACTTCAACATTATCAGTCAAATATGTATTTTAATTATTTTTTCAAAAAAATGCTGAAGCTTGAAGAGAGTTAATAGAGTTAAATTATTATTAAGTTGTGTGTCAGGAGGATACAAGAGGGCATAGGAAATTTGGTAACAGGAAAATTGAACTCGTCCCACTCTGGCTACATTTCTTATTAATTTCCTCCTACCCACCAACTTAGACAGAAACCTTTTTTTTTTGGATCCTTGTGGAAGATGTCCATTTCTAGGAAATATAGTATCAATTTTCTCACGATCCAAATCCACCATTTTTTAGGTTGTTAATTATTCAAGATGCAGAAATTATTTAACTCTTTGATTATTATTGTGAAGTTTTCAGTATTTAGTTAGATGACTAAATTTCGTTAAATTTGGCTAATATTTTTGCAAAGGTGACAATGTAAATATGCCCTAATGAGTAGTTAGCACTTGTGTGCTCCTATATATTAGCCACTCCTCAGTAGTGAAGCTAGAATTTCATGTGTCTGTGAGCCTTTTACAAAATATAAATAAGAAAACTTAGAACTTACAAGACTACAAGAAAAACTGCCTTTAGTGACGGTTAAAAAGTATCAAATATCTATTTACTTGACAGCTAAAAAAGCGTCAAGAATGCCATTAGCCGTCAAGAAACTAAAATTTAAAATTTTAAAATTTTAAAATTCTAAAATTTAAAAAAATTTTAAAAAATACAGCTCCTCCAGAACAGAAGCTGTAAAGAATGACTTTAACATTAAAAGAAATACATATAAAACAGATAAGAAATCGTAAATCCATTAGAATAATACAATTATATACAATAATTTAAAATAACACAACTATATACTTAAATAGTATTGAAATTGAATGCATTTAAAATAAACGAAAAGCTTTACTTTCCCCATAACATCTCTAAGTGAAAAGCTCATTACAAGTCCAAGTCTTGCTTTGGTTGGAGCCTCCCTAGTTATACCAATCTGTCAAAACATTAACATATATATGGATCAGTGAGTTATCAAAACCTACAGCAATTGATAACTAGCAAGTGATCAGATCATCTCCTACAATGGAATAGGTTGGATGAGAATCGCATATGTGCTTCGTCTTGTATTTTTCAAAAGTGTCTAAAGATGCATGCTTGTGCTATCTACAAACTTACGTAAATTTGATGGACAATTCTTGCGAAATGGGAAAAAAAATTCCTACTCAGCCGAAAGTACAATTATGAATACTTCCCAAAATTTATAAGTCATAAGCACCATCCAGAAGGAATATATAAATAGATAAAATATATTCTTCTGACATGCAAACAGAAAATTAGAAATTATCAAGTACAAGATTTCTCAAGCAAAGTCATTAACATGAATATTCAAGAACCGTGATAGGAGTAATATTGGTATAAAACCCAGTTTCCTTTACATAGAGTGCATCACAGATAAATTCTAGCAATATATACACTGCACAAAATAGTGACTTCTTCTATTAAACTAAAATCCTAGTTATCATTTTTACCTCCCAATGGGATTTGAAGCTAGGATGAGTGCTTCACTAATTTGTTGATCCTATAAATCATCCAATACTTGCTTGGACAAGGTCAGCCAAAGAGTGTAAAGACTCAAAAACGATCATATACTTTTCTTTTTTAAGTAGGACATGCATTCTTTCAAGGGCCATATGAAAACTTAGTCAAATCTTCTTTCCTTTTTGAATTTCTTGTACGAAATTATAGGATTCATAGAAATAGTCAAAATTAATGGCAAACAAGCAACCTAAAACAGAGCCCAAAATGTCCAATCAGAAAAACGATCCAAATACACAAGACCAATGAAACCCGTTTGAGTTCTTACACTTCAGTTTGTTGGTGACCAAAAACAATTAGATATTGCCAAAGTTAAAAGAGATTATTCTATTTCTTCATCTCATATGAATCTTCAAGAGTTTCTCGTATTAAAGCATATAAAGAACTTCAAAGAACTAAAATATTTAACCAATACCTGAGTGATACACAAACCAACATCTACATGAATGTCAGCACCTTCTCTACGAAAACTGGTATCCCTAACCTGCAAACAAATTTAAAGTGTACATATATTAGACAAAAGCATTATACATTCTAAGGTATCAATAATGAGAAAGAAAAAAAAAAATGCAAGGACATCATCAGGATGAAGGACTCATGCAGCACCAAATTGATTTCCATCAGGATTAGCCCCGCTAATTACAAAAGCAAGCAGATAAAGTCGTAGTACCAACATTTGTAATCTGACCCAGGTTGTAAATGATGATTCATGATAATTTTAATAAAATGAGCAAATTTATTACCATTATCAAAGTCAAAAGCTTTGGATTTAAAATTTACACTATCCCACCACAACAACTGCCAAGACCAAAAGGAAAGTAAAGAAATTAACTTATTAAATTGTATATGGCAATCCAAAATCCAAAGCACCAGAACAAGCGTGAAAGGGATGAAAACAAAGTTTACCTACTTTTTGGTTTATTGAAGTTTTAAGATTGACAATAAGGTCACACTTGTTCTGCTGACTCACACTTCATCATCCTTGTTATCTAAAACCTGTGAAAAAACTAGCACTACTACGTTTTACTGTTTGCGCGACAGAAGTTTGTGCGACAGAAGTTTGCGCGACGAATACAAATTCGTTGCGCAAAACTCAATAGAGCGACGACAAGAGATACTCGTCGCGCCTAAGAGTCCGAAGTTGAGCGACCAAAGTTTTCGAAGCGCAAAACATATTAGCGCGACAGAAATACAGATTCGTTGCGCAAAGAAAAAAAAAAAACCCCCAGTACTCTTTTGGCGCCAAATACTTTCGCGGCGAGGCCACTCGTCGCGTAAGAAAACATAGCGCGACGATGAAACACTTCGTCGCTTAAGAGCATGGTGATTTGGCTGCGAAAACTCTTGCGACGACAGTTTTCGTCGCAAAAGAGAACTTAGCGCGACAAACAATGTTATCGTCGCGTAAGAAAACGAAAGATTTTTTTAATTTGGCGCCAAAAATAATTAGGGGCGATATTTCAGTTTGCGCGACGAAACTGGGTTCGTCGCGTAAAGGAGATGTCGGTACAATCTTGCGCGACGAAACATATTTGTTACGCGACGGAATTTTGTTTTTGGGCGACGAGGACAAGAATTTGCCCGACAAAAGCTTGGGCGACGGAAATATATTCCGTCGCGCAAAAGTTTTTTTGTCGACAAGTTTTCACGCGACGAAAAAACTCGATTTGTGCGACGGAAAAAAGGTTTTGGGCGACGGTATCTTGCGCGACGAATTTCTTTTATTCGTCGCGCAAAGTTTTTACAGTATATCAGAACTCCACCTTTGCAGAGGCAGAATGGAAAAAAATTTCCTTTCTGCCTCTCTCCTCTCTCTCAATTTCTCTCCCGCTGTCTCTGCTGGAAATTCATTACGTTCACCGGGTAAATATTTATTGTCGTTTCTTTTTAAGTATTAATGTAAATTCGTACTGACGCTATGAATTTTCTTCTCGTTAGGGATATTTGTAATTAGCGATTGGTGGAGAACGATTGAGAAGGTATTTTATTCGTTTTATATATTAAAAATGTTAAAGTTAGTTTGTTATGTGTACGCATTTTTTTCTGAAGTTATATTTATATTAAGTTGTTAAATTGTGTGTAATGTAGCACAATGTGTTGTGATGTACGAAGTTAATTGAAATTAACTTCGTACTTTTATTTGTATGTTTAGTAACATTTAGTTTCCCGTTCGAGATTAGTTGGATTTCGTGCATGGATGCGTAAAGCATGACTGCGGTCCAATTAATTCTTGAATTGTCCCACTATTTGGACAGTTTGGTAATGCATAGTGTTGTCACGTAATCCACGGCTACAGGATTAGGTTTCGATTGTGGAGATTTCGGTGTCATCTCGGTACGTTCTTCGGGTGGTACGTAGGTATTAATACCTATGCCCACCTCAAGAACTGTATCGAGATGCTGCCGAAATTCATCCATGTCGAAATCTAATCTCATGTAGCCGTAGGTTACGTGATAGAACTATGCATTCCCGAATGGGATAGGGCCCTTACCGGAGGCATAAGGTGACATTATAACTTCGTATGAAGTTGTTGTGATTGTTATGTTGTGATTATGGTTTCAGGAATTATGAGCAGAAGGTGGATACAGAACCCGAATAGATGCTCAGACGAATACTTGGATGGAATCGAGGATTTTATTGAGTTTGCACGTAGACAGAACCCGGGTGCAACTAGAATCCGATGTCCTTGTAGGAAGTGTAATAACACGTTGTGGGAGACAATTGAAAATGTTGGATTTCATTTAGTAAGGAATGGAATGATTGAGACATATAGCATTTGGAACCTTCATGGGGAACAATTAGACCATGCTTCGTCTTCAAATGCCACAAGAATGGACAGTGTTGAACCTATTGTGGATCATAATGATCAAGTCATGGATATTATAGAGGATGTTTTTCCATTTGCATCGACCAACATCAATAACGAAAGGGAAGATGACGTGCCAACACCAATAGACAGCGCGGAGTTTGAACAATATGAAAAACTGTTAAAAAATGCAAACCAAGAGTTATACCCGGGGTGCGAGAGCTTTTCCGTTCTCACGGCCATTGTAGAGCTAATGCACGGAAAAATAAAGTATCGTATGTCGAACCTGTGTTTCGATTACTTTTTGGGGGTTTTCAAGAGAATGCTTCCGACGGACAATTGTTTGCCGAAAGATCATAAACACGCGCAGAAGGTGTTGAATGGTCTTGGATTGGGTTATGAAAAAATTCATGCTTGCAAAAATAATTGCATGTTATTCTACAAGGAGCATGAAACGTTGGATACATGCCTTATATGCAATGAGTCGAGGTTCAAAATGACATCTCAGAATAGAACGACTAAGATCCCACAAAAAGTGATGCGTTATCTGCCCTTGAAACCTAGGTTGCAGCGATTGTATATGTCGACGCATACTGCAACAGACATGAGATGGCATAAGGAAAAACGGGTAGACGATGATGTAATGCGGCATCCTGCAGATGGGGAGGCATGGAAAGAGTTCGATCGAACGTTCCCCGAGTTTGCTGCTGATCCCCGAAATGTGAGATTGGGACTTGCCACTGACGGATTCAATCCGTATGGGGTTCTAAACCAACACCACAGCACTTGGCCGATTTTCGTATTCCCATATAATTTGCCGCCTTGGAAATGCATGAAAAAAGAATACATGATGATGACTGTTTTGATAACTGAGGATCCTGGGAGGTCAATCGATGTTTACTTAAGGCCGCTGGTTGATGAGCTGAAGGATTTATGGACAAACGGTGTTCGCACGTACGATAAATCAACTGGGAAGATGTTCACTTTGCGGGCAGCAGTTATGTGGACTGTGAATGATTTCCCAGCATATGCAATGGTTTCTGGGTGGAGCACAAAGGGTTATATGGCATGTCCTGTATGCAAGGAAGATGTAACTTCTGGTTGGCACGCAGGAAAAGTTTGTTACCTTGGTCATCGGAGATGGTTGCCATGGGACCACGAGTGGCAAGAAAAAGATAAAGAGTTTGACGGGAACACAGAGCGTCGCCTCAGACCAAGAGAATGGTCCGGTGATGAGATCGTGGAACAACTTAACCGTTTGGATTTTGCTCCGTTCGGAAAAACAGTTAACCGGACCAGACCTTCTACACATATGAACTGGACTCACAAGCCTATGTTTTTTGAGCTCCCATATTGGTCGAAACTCAAATTGAGGCACAATCTAGATGTGATGCATGTTGAGAAAAATGTATTTGACACATTGGTGGGCACGATTCTAGATATCGAGGGCAAGACAAAGGACACAATCAAAGCCCGTCTTGATTTGGAAAGAATGGGCATACGAAGGGGATTATGGATGAACAGGGACAGTGATAAAGCTAGAAGGGATCTTGCATTCTTTTCTATGAAACCGAATGACAAAAAAGAGTTTCTAAAGTTTGTATCGTCTGTAAAGTTTCCTGATGGGTATGCTTCTAATATCGCACGTTGCGTGAATGTTGACGGGGGTAAATTTACTGGACTTAAGAGCCATGACTGCCATGTGTTTATGCAACGCCTACTTCCTGTGGGTATTCGACATCTATTGCCGGAAGATGTTGTGAAGCCAATCATGTTGTTGTCCAGATTTTTTTCCCAACTAACGGCAAAAACATTGCGAAAGACAGACATATTGCAGTTGCGCCATGACATTGTCCAAGTCCTATGCAAGTTTGAGATGATATTTCCTCCAGCTTTCTTCACAAGTATGATGCACGTGATGGTTCACTTGCCAGAAGAGGCATTGCTTGCTGGTCCTGTCAACTATCGCTGGATGTATCCAATAGAAAGGTATATAATCCTTTTCGTTTGTGTATGCATCATTATCACAGGCTTGCTAATTTGTATCATATCTTTTTATTTTGACAGGCTTCTCGGAGAGCTGAAAAAAAGTGTACGCAACAGGGCGAAGCCCGAAGGATCAATTATAGAGGCTTGGGTTCAATATGAGTCGCTTACTTTCTGTGGAATGTATTTAAAAGATGTGGAGACGGCTTTCAATCGTCCTCAGCGTAATAACGACGGAGGTATGAGAAAGGAAAAACTTTCTGTTTTTGCCCAAAGCGCACGGCCCTTTGGAGATCCTGGACGAGGAGAGTCGTTTTCTACAAATGACATGGAAGTAGCACATTGGTTCGTACTGAACAATTGTGATGAGATAATGGCATACTTAGATGAGCATGAAGAGATGATGAAGCGAGAACATCCATCACATTTAGTTGCCCAAAAACAACGTGAATTGTTTCCACAATGGTTTTTGGAATCTGTAAGTTATAAGTATTTTGTATTTGACAAATATAAATTTAGTATTTAATTTTATCAGACTAACATGTGAATGGTTTTCTATTATATTAGGTGAATAAGTTGAAATCATCGAATTCCCCCACTTACAGTGATGAGTTATATAACTTGGCCTTCGGCCCTATTCGCGCTGAATTGTTTTCGGGTTGTTATATTAACGGTGTTAAATTTTTGGGGGCTGCACGAGATGACAAGTTGTGTACGCAAAACAGCGGTGTCCATGTCCCAGGTGGAGGCGAAAGTACGAACATTGATTTCTATGGCAAACTCACAAATGTCGTTCAATTGCTTTACAAAGATCGATACCAAGTGATCATGTTTAAGTGTCGATGGTTTGATAGCAACCCAAATAGGCCGGGAAGTGTTAAAATCGACCATGGCTTACTATCTGTGAACATTAACAGAACTTGGTATGATGACGACCCATACATTTTGGCGAACATGGCAACACAAATTGTGTATCTAGATGACCCTAAAGCCGGGAGCAGTTGGAAAGTTGTTCAGAAGATGGATCATAGGAACGTGTATGCTATACCAGAACTAGACGGGAACACTGACAACGACGTCGACAATGTGGCTGACCAACGTTTAGAATCATCAATGGAAAATGATGCGGATACACTTCGAGATACACATGTTATACAAGAACCGTTTCAAATTCAAGGGGTGTCTTCAATCGAAATACCGATTCAGTCAATTACAATTGACCTCGGGGATCTCCCAAGATTCGATGTTGCAGTGGGCCCGAGCAGCGAAGATGATGTAGTTATAGCAGACGAGGAGGAGGAGGATTGGGAGACCGAAAGTGATGATAGCGACGATAACGAAAGTTATTATAGTTCAGATGATGAATAATTAAATTTTTTGTAATTTTATTATGTTTGTGTACAGACTTTGTGTAATACAAATGTTTGAATATATGTAGTACAAATATCCAAATCTTATATATGTGGACAACTGAAACATTATTCAAATAAATTTAGTTATAAAACATTGGTAAATCAATATATCCAAACCCTTTTAATAACAATTTGTAATTTTTTTTTTTTCACAAAACACATTTACAAAATGAAAATGATACAAAATTTGTTATAAAACATTGATAAATAATTATATCCAAACATTTTTATACAAAGTTTGAAAATTATTGACAATAAACATTTTTCAAATCTGAAAACACATGCGCGACGAAGTAAGCATCGTCGTGCAATTTTTGCGCGACGATGGAACCTCGTCGTGCATAAGTTTGCGCGACCTATATCACAGTAGTCGCGGGCAGTTAAATTATTGCGCGACAAAGTGCCATGCGTCACGCGATGAACGTTTGCGCGACGTAAAACATTTCTTCGTCGCGCAAATATGTATATGATTTTACAATATATATTACATATACACATATATATTTGAAATTGACGATCGAGTTAGTTCATTGTATTCATATAGGGTCATGGAGTGTAGGTGTAAAAATTCATAAAAATCGGAATTAAAATAACCGTTAAATCATGAGTTTTCATTTATAACCGTTCAAAAGTTTTGTCCCGTTACTTGATCTCCGAATGTTTTTTTTTTTTCGATTTTTGGGGTCTAAGATCTCGAAGTACAAATAAACAAGTTTGACGGTTCGATTGCTGAAACTACTTTCGTAGAATGCGTTTGCCATAGCAATCATATATTCACGAACAATGAATCGTTTACTTATACTTTCGTTAAATATAACATAACATTTTGTCGTATCACCCTAGTGTAAACATCTGAAATTGATGATCAAATTCACTAATTGTATTCATATAGGGTAAAGAAAAGTAGGAGTAAAAAATCTTACAAATCAGAGCTAAAATAACCGTTAAATCATGACTTTTCATTTACAACCGTCGAAAAGTTTCGTCCTGTTACTTGATCTCTTAATGTTTGTTTTTTTCGATTTTCGGCATATACGATCTCGAAGTATAAAAAAACAAGTTTACCGGTTGGATCATGAAAACTAGTTTCGGGTTTAGGGTTTCTGTGGTTTAGGGTTTAGGGTTTAGGGTACGAGGTTTGCGCGACGAAAATACGTATTTGGTCGCACAAAGCCCGACCATGACGTTATTGCGCGACGCAAAACATAGTATTCGTCGCGCAATATCACCAGAACTTCCACCTTCCACTCTTCCTCTCTGGACACTTAGTGAAAATATTTTGGGTGTTTTTGCGCGACGCTGGCACCGGTCGTCGCGCAATCCCGGCTACTTTCTCTTTGGACTTTTTTTACGAACAATTGGAATGCGTCATGCCAGATCCCCACAACTGGTTAATTCGTCGCGCCAGATCCCCACAACTGTCACCCCCGCTCTTCCTTCGTCTGAACACTTAGTGAAAATTTGTTTGGTGTTTTTGCGCGACGCTTCACTTATTCGTCGCGCAAGGTCTCAATATCGCCCGCGAAAAACCGAAATCCCAAATTTGGGCGGACTGCCAACATTGCGCGACGATGTAACTGCACAGGCGTCGCGCAATGTTTCAATATCGCCCGCAAAACACTAAATTCCAATTTTGAACATTGCGCGACGAAATGCTTCTTCTTGCGTCGCGCAAGATTTCAATATCGTGGAGGCAAAACCCTAAATCCCAAATTTGGGCGCTGCTAACTTTGCGTGACGACGATTTTTCGTCACGCAAGACAATTCGCGCAATGTTTCAATATCGCCCGCAAAACACTAAATTCCAATTTTGAACATTGCGCGACGAAATGCTTCTTCTTGCGTCGCGCAAGATTTCAATATCGTGGAGGCTAAACCCTAAATCCCAAATTTGGGCGCTGCTCACTTTGCGCGACGACGATTTTTCGTCGCGCAAGACAATTCAAAAAATTCTTGCGCGACGTACGTCTCTTGGTCCGTCGCGCAAGATATAAATATCGAATAAAATTTCAGAAACCACGCGACGGTCTCCTTCTTCCCCAGTTTTCAGAAATTCCTGTGCCGCCGTCTCTCTCCCCGCCGCCGCCGCTGCCCCTATCCCGGTGGATTTGGACTGTGCCCGCGACGTTGGTGGTATCCCGGAGCTCCCCCGCCCTCACGTCAAGCCAGCCGCCGCGATCGTTGGTTTTGCACCGAATCGGCTCCGCCGTGCGTCTCCTTCCTCCGGCGACCAATTCCGACGGCTGAGGTATGGTTTCTGTCCTATTTTTCATGCCTTAGCTGATGGTTGTGTAGGATTTGTTGGATTGTTGCTCTAGGCCGCTTAAATCCAAACCCTAAGATTCGGCCGGAAATTGAATTTCAATTCCGGCCATTTTTCGGGCTATGTCCGAGAACAAAAGTGGCCCCAAATGATGTTTTCAACCTAGGGTAGGAACCTTGGCCCTTAGTTTTACGAATTTTTCGGCGATTGGTATCGCTTTGGTGCGGCGCGTGGGGGTACTGTAGCAGCCTGAATTAGGTCCCAGTGCAATCCTTTTGTTGTCACGAGCGCATAGGTGTTTTCGGATTGGAATTTGGTTGCCGTTTGCGTCTCGAACGGATTTTGCCTATTGTGCGATTTCCGGGATTGTTATGTTCGGACCGTTGGATCGAACTCAAACTCACGTATGCTGTAGGTTGTATTTGTTAGATCGTATAGGATTCGACGGATCGTGGATCGGAGTCCCGGATACTCCGAACTCGCAAACCCTAGGTCAATAAGGTCCCGGATATTCGTATATTTTATTAATTCGTTTCTGTATTTATGAAATTGTGCAGATGTCAGACCTGATTAGACGTCGTAGGGCGGTGACGACCACGCCAGTTCGGAGCCCCCGACTCAGCAGACATCTGCTGCCACTGCTCCAGCATCTGCTGCCACTGCGCCAGCACTGATGGACCACTTGGCGTTTGGACCTGCGGGGTCCCAGGCGCCTGCCTCATCAGCGTCATCAGTGGCGCAGCCTGTTAGCGCCAGGCGGCGTCATCGGCCCGCCAGCACCACCGACACCACATCCACGGATGCGTCGGGGTCACAGCCAGGTATAGCTTTCCTTTTTATCCAGTTAATTTTAATTTTTATTTCTTCTTGTTGTTTTTTAATTTTTGTGTGTGTGTATTTGATTGTTAAATTTGTTTTTTATTTAACATTCATGTCATCTTTCTTTGCAGCAAAGAAGAACACCCGAGGGCCGTGTCAGCAATTGAAGACGGCGAAGGTCACCCGGGTGACCAACAGTCGTATCAACATCGGATACGACGAGCGACATCGGGCTGCACCGACGGCGGAGTTGCATAGCTCCTTGGCCCCCGACATTGGTCATGTCATTCGGAGCTATTGCCCGATGCAATGGAAGTCTTGGAAGGTGATGCCTGACGAGACCAAGACTGCGGTTCGCGGCCAGTTGTCGGTATGTAGGCCTTTTCATTCTTTTTCTTTCAAACGTAGTTTTTATATTATTTAAATGTATGTAATTAATTTATTGCAGACGAACTACAACTTGGAGGACCTTGACGAAGAGTCGTTGGCGTACGTCAACAGACTCTTCTCTGAGAGGTACAAGCAGTGGAAGAGCGACTTGCACCACCATTTTGAGGCGTTCGATGATCCGCAAGTCGCTCTTCAAGAGGGTTGCCCGAAAGAGCTTGAGGGGCGGGAGGATAGTTGGGCGTGGCTCTGCGCTCATTTTCAGGCGCCCGCTTTTGTGGTAATTTTTTATATTTTATTTTATTTTATTACAAATGTTTTTTTTAATTTTTTATATTTAATTTCAATTTCAACTAATACGTTTTATTTTTTGTATAATAGAATAAAGCCAAAGTCAATAAGGGCAATAGGAAGAAGAAGACTCTTCTCCATCATTCGGGTTCCAGGCCCTTCTCCTATCGGATGGATGCACGGCGTCAGGTAATAATAGAATAATTTTTATTTAATTTTTTACTTTTTCATTATTCTTCATTTATTTTGTCGTTCTAATATTTGTCTTCTTTTGTTAAATTTAGGGGGGGTCCAAATTCCCAGAGATCGATGTCTTTGGCGACGTTTATGTTCGGCCTGGGAATGAGTTGGCCGAGTCCCTTCATGTAAGTATTATTTAATTTTAGTTTTTATGTTACGGTTCAACTTTAAAGTTCATTATATGAGTGTTTGAATTTATATTTTATGTTATGCTAAATAGACGACGATGGTGGAGAGGAGCCAGTTGGTTCTTCAGGAGTCCGCCTCCCAACTTCCTCCCGATACTCCGATCGAGTCTGTGGATCCTCCACAGGATGCTGGGTTTCAGATCTTGACGGAGACATTGGATCAGACTCTAGGGAGGAGACCGGGGACATATTGTCGAGGGATGGGGAATGCCAGGCGGAGGGAACCCAGACCCCGTTCATCAACGCAGTCAAACAGTCAAGTCACTGCTTTGACAGCAGAGGTGGCCACTCTTCGGACCCAGATGTCGGTCATTTTGCAGTCCCTCGCACAGTCCGGCATTCCAGTCCCAAATTTTGATGTGCCGACCTCCGAGCCCGTCCATCCCGAGCATCCCCACCAGATGCCGGCCCGTGTAGATCCCCAGACCTCTGAACCGGATGTGCCAGACGATAATGTAGATTTTGGAACATTATTCGATTAGTTTATTTATTTTTGTAATTATTTTTTAAATCTTCCTCTTGTAGCATACTTTTATTTTACATAATAAATTTTTTTATGATTAAAATTTCATTTTATTACCCAAAAAAAAAAAAACCAAATTTATTTTTTTTATAAAATAAAACAAAAGTAATATTATAATTATATATTAATTTTGCGCGACGAACTTCTTGTCGTCGCGCAAATTCATATATCCGAAACAATAATATTTCATTTTTTAAAAATAAATATAATTATTTTTGCGCGACGAAAGATTTCGTCGCTAAAAAGGTTTTGCGCGACAACAGATTGCCGTCGCCCAAAATTTTTGGGCACGAATTGCGCGACGCAGTTTCTCGTCGAGCAAACTTTTACGCGCCAACTTCCTGTCGTCGCGCAATATGTGTACGAATTGCGCGACGATGAACTCTTGGTGCCGCAAATATCTACGCGACGTCTTGCGCGACGAAAACTATTCACCGTGCATTGTTGTGGCGACGAACAAGCTTTCGTCGCGCGTAATTTTGCGCGACGAACAATTTTGTCGTCTCTGAATCTTTCCTGTAACGAAGGGCACAAATATGCGCGACGCATGGAATGAATCTGTCGCGCAAAGTCATTCTTCACGACCTTTGCGCGACAGATTGCCCGCGACGATTTTCTTGTCTCGCTTGTGTTTGTGCGACTACATTTCGGTTTGTGCGACGAAATTATCTTCGTCGCGCAAATACTAAAATGTAGTGGTGTAGAGTACTGAGTTATCAGAATAAAAAATAAAAAGTAATAAAATTCTAACTAAATCTAAATGGAATTTCCTTGGAAGGAGGCTTTATCAGCATCTAGTGTGAGAGATACAAAGGCAAACCAAACCAGAAACTGTCCCATATTCAATGTCTCAAAAATGAAAATCATATATATGGTTCATAGAAATAACTGAAATTAATGGCAAAATAAGAATCCATAATAGCACCCACAATATCCAATCAGGAAAACAACTTGAGATATATAAAAGAATGAAACCCATATGAGATTCATACGTTGAGAGTCAAAATTCTGAAGACAACGACCATAAATATAATAAATAGATGAAGTGTAGGATTATCGAACATTATAATAACAGAAAATATGAAGAAACTAAAAAAGTCATTTGTGTTATAAAAGTCTTTATGTGGAGCCCACTAACTATTCATTACTGTTCATTCACTATTCATTACTGTTCATTTGGCGGCTTTGATAGAGTTTGTCTGTCACGGGTGAATAGTGATGAATAGTGATGAATAGTGATGAATAGTGATTTTCTCAGCCTATAAATAAGAAGAGAAACGGAAAGAAAGAGAGAAGAAGAAAAAGAAAGAAAAGAGAGAAGAGAAAGCAAAGAGAAATTTTCCTAGAGAGAAAATTCAGTGAGCCACATATGTTGTAAACACTAAAGTTGTAGCCACAGATTTTTATAGTGAAAGGTTACCGCTGCTGCTCTCCGAGGACGTAGGCATAGCCGAACCTCGTTAAAAGCTGTGTCTTATCTATTTTACGTACAGCTCAATATCCGCACATATCTCAGGTTATTTTATAACAATTTGGCCAAAGTAGAGATGTACCTGGTGACTGGATCAATGATTGGATCATTTTCATTACATTAACAACAAAAAACAATAATAATAATAAAATTTCTATAGCGCTTGCTTGCAACAACAAATCTGATGCAAATAATCAATTTTTTTTTTATAGTGCTTGCTTTAAACATTCAAAATAATCAAATTGGTACGATCCCATTCCAACATCAGTTTTTCAGTCCCAACTTACAGAGTTCAAGTGTTACAAATATCCAGAATCTGGACAAGACGTTTATGTCAAGCTAATCAAAATAGTGGAAACAATACGCAATTACTCAACGTTAACTTTCCTCTTGAACCTAAAATCTTAAAACTTAAAATTATTCCTTTTAGCTTTCACCAACCCATGACATTTTTAAGTGCTCAATTTGAAGTGAGCATTCATAACGCAGTGAAAGCTACTCAAATACAACCCAATAAACATAATTATAAAAAATTAAAAAAAAATTAAAAAGGAAGAAGAATGGCGAATTGGGCTTACCAAATTATCATCCAAAGTGCCAACAAGAATGTATTTGCCATTTTGTGCTAACTGAACGAAAGAAATTGGGGGTTCTCATCATCAATCACTTGTTGTCTTGTCGTCTGTGATAATATAAGTGTGAGAAAGTAAGGTGAATTTGGGTTTTTCGTAAATTGGCGATGGGAGTTTTAGGGTTTAGTTCTGGAGTTGAGATAAGGAAAAGGAGGTGACAATGAGAGTTAGGGCGAGCAAAGTGGCAATTTGTGGATGGAGGAAATAAGAGTTTGGCAAAGCAAATGGGCGATTTGTGGATGCAGACAGTAAGATTTGAGGAGAGCAAAGGGGCGCGATTGTGGCTGAGATTTTGGGTATTTAGGTTTGGTTTTGAAATGAAGTCTGGAAAGGAGATTGAGAGACCAGATAAATACAGAGATGAGACAAAGGGAGAGCTATGTAGAAGAGAGAGAGCGTGTGCTACGGAAAATAGAGAGAACAAAGAGAAGAGAGAGTTGTGGATGGAGGCAGTGAGGCGAGCGCGAGGGTGAAATCTAAAACTGAATCTTGGATCTGATACCGGAGGAATTTTCGAACGACTGTATCAATGGCTCTTCTGTTTTCTTTCGTATATAACTATCCTCCTTGTCGTGGTAGACGGAGAACTCGTTTTCCCGAGCTTGGGGAGCCCATTCCATTCCTTCACCATCTCCACCTCTACCACCACCTCCACCTGTTGGTGAGGAAGCTGGAGAGAATGAGCTAGACTTGCGTCATGTACTCAACCAGTTCACCCAAACCGTTACCACAACTCTACAAGGGAGACGTAATATTGAAGCTACAGATATCAAGAAAGTCAGAGAACTTGAGGCACATGATTTCTTCGACAGTGCAAACCCTGTTGAAGCAGATAATTAGCTCACTAATATTGAGAGAGTATTTGAAGTTATGCATTGTCCTGATGGGACCGAGTGTGATTGGCGGCTTTTGTCTTGAAGGGGAATGCATATCACTGGTGGAAGACTTTCCATAGGGGGTATGCTGATCCTACTACTGTCAGTTGGGCAGAGTTTCAGCGTGTCTTCTACGAACAGTTCTATCTGCGCTAGTACCGGAATGTGAAGAATTCTGAATTCCTTCATCTAAACAGGGGTCTATGTCTGTGCTAGAATATGAGCACAAGTTCAATGAATTGTCCCGGTTTGCTCCTGAGCTGATTCCCACTGAAGAAGAGAAGTGCAGAGGCTTTCAGGAGGGTTTATGGCTGGATATTCAGGCAGTGGTCACCGCCACCACTTATCCTACTATGACGGCACTGGCTCAGTAGATCGGGTGGCGAAGAAGCTTAGCGTGGATTTAGCTAGGCGTCTCAAGGATGCATATGGCTTTGCAGGATCGAGTTAAGGTCCATCAAAGAGGGGTGGATCCAACTCCAATTCAGCAAGTAGTGGATGGTCTAGAGGACCTAGGTCCAGTTCTGGTAATGGGAGACATGGGCCTAGGCCAGTTTGGAGTTAGCATTCTAGGTAGCAATCGATGGCTAGTACGGCTAGGGATCCTTCTCGATAGACGAGCTCCACCTGTCATAACTGTGGATAGGTAGGACATTTTAGGAGGGATTGCCCACAACTTGGGCAGAGTAGTGGTCCCAGTCAGAGGGACAGTGCGGGTTGTTTTTACTGTGATTAGGTGGGGCACTTTAAAAATGAGCGCCCTCTTCTCTTTCTTGGTGGTACGGTAAGGCAGAAGACTAGGAGCCAGCAGGGGTAGGGTAGTCGAGGTCAGAGCCAGAGCTAGAGTGGTGCTTCATCATCAACTGCAAGCTCTTCTTCCAGTAGTGGAGTGTAGTCTACTTTCCGGGGCAGGGGTGGTAGACACCAGAGGGGTCAGTTTGGGCGTTGTACTACTCATGCCCGTGTATTCTCTATGACCCAATAAGAGGCACATGCCACCCATGACGTCATCATTGGTATGATTCCTGTTTTTGGGTATTTTGCACGCTTTTTGATAGATCCTGGGGCCACACACTCATTCATTGCACATAGATTCGTACCCTATGCAAGTGTCAAACCTACACCCATCGCTGGAAGATTTAGCATTTCCTTGCCTACGGAGGATGTTCTTTTTGCAGACATGGTATTCAAGGATAGTTTTGTTCAAGTGGGTGATGCAGTGTTGGAAGCCGATCTGATTCCCTTGTATTTGGTAGACCTCGATGTCATCTTGGGAATGGATTGATTGGAGAAGCATCATGCGTCTGTAGATTGTTTCTGAAAGGAGGTTGTATTTCGAAGTCCGGGGTAACCCGAAGTCACTTTTCGTGGGGAGCGTAGAATTCTCCCATCACGTCTCATCTTAGCCATAACGGCAAGAAGATTACTCAAGAAGGGATGTGTGGGATACTTAGCCCTTATTATCGATACTCGTGAGGTTACCCTAAATCTGGAGGATTTTCCTGTTGTCTGAGAATTCCCAGATGTCTTCCCGGATGATCTCCTTGGATTACCTCCCCAGAGAGAAATTGAGTTCACCATTGAACTTCTTCCGGGCATGAATCCAATCTATCAAGCACCTTATAGGATGGCACCAGCTGAATTGAGGGAGTTGAACACTCAATTACAAGAACTTATTGATCTTTGATTAATTCGACCTAGTGCTTCCCCTTGGGGTGCACCAGTGTTATTTGCAAAGAAGGATGGCACTATGAGGTTGTGTATCGATTACAAACAATTGAATAAGGTGACAGTGCGTAACCGATATCCCTTGCCTTGAATTAATGACTTGTTTGATCAATTGAGGAGTGCCAAGTACTTTTACAAGATTGATCTAAGATCGGGATACCACCAACTGAAAGTTAGAGAAGAAGACATTCCTAAGGCAGTATTCAGGACTCATTATGGCCATTACAAGTTCTTAGTGATGCCTTTCGGGTTGACGAATGCCCCATCAGCGTTTATGGATCTCATGAACAGAGTGTTCCGACCTTACTTGGATCGCTTTGTGATTGTGTTCATAGACGACATCCTTGTAAAGTCACGGAGATTTGAGGGTCATAAGAAGCATTTAAGGTTGGTATTAAAGACTTGGAGGAGGAAGCAGCTTTATGCCAAGTTTAGTAAGTGTCAGTTCTAGTTAGATAGGGTGGATTTCCTTAGACATGTGATTTTGGCGGAAGGAATCTATGTTGACCCTCGGAAGGTGGAAGTAGTAGTGAATTGGGTACAACCCACTAGTGTTACAGAATTACCGAGTTTTCTGGGGTTGGCAGGTTACTATCGTCGTTTTATGAAAGGGTTCTCTACGATAGTTATACCTCTTACTCAGTTAACGAGGAAGGGAGTTAAGTTTGTATGGATCGAGGAATGCGAACAGAGTTTTCAGAAGCTAAAGAGGCGATTAATCACCGCATCAGTTTTGGCTCTCCCGTATAACACGAGAAATTTTGTGATCTACAGTGATGCGTCATTACAAGTCTTGGGATGTGTATTGACGCAACATGATCGGATGATTGCTTATGCCTCGAGGCAACTCAAGAAGCACGAGCAAAATTACCCTACCCATGACTTGGGGCTTACTACAGTGGTGTCCGCCCTCAAAATTTGGTGACACTACTTGTATAGTGAGACATGTCAGATCTTCATTGATTACAAGAGCCTCAAGTACTTATTCACTCATAAGGAGTTGAACAAGAGACAAAGGCGTTGGCTAAAATTGATTAAAGACTATGATTGTATGATTGAGTATCATCCTGACCGAGCTAATGTTGTGGCGAACGCCTTCAGTAGGAAGTCTAGTAGAAGCCTAGCTCATCTCAGAATGGCCTATCTTCCATTATTGGTGCACTACAAGAAAAACTGTCTTCAGTGATGGTTAAAAAGTGTCAAGTATCCATTTACTTGACAGCTAAAAATGCGTCAAGAATGCTAACCCACATACTTGACTCTTTTTGTCTATCAAGCAAACATTTTCCCGACAGATAAAAATTGTCACGTGATTGCAAAAACCGTCAACTTATGGTCATCCTTGAAGCTTTGTAACTATCAACTTATGTATTTCTTTACATTGGGAAGCTCTTTGTTGACGGATTTTAGCCGTCAAGAAACAAGAAAACAAAAATACAGCTCCTCAACAAGAAGGGCTGTAAAGAATGACTTTATCATTAAAAGAAATACATATAAAAAACATATAAGAAATTGTAAATCCACTAGAATAATACAATTATATACAATAATTTAAAATAACACAACCATATACTTACATAGTATTGAAATTACAACATGAATACATTTAAAATAAACGTACTAAAATGAAATAAGCTCTCTAACTTGTCACTTAGAAGCTTTACTTTCCCCATAACATCTCTATGTGAAAGCTCATGACAAGTCCAAGTCTTGCTTTGGTTGGAGCCTCCCTAGTTATACCAATCTGTCAAAACATTAACATATATATGGATCAATGAGTTATCAAAACCTACAGCAATTGATAGTCAGATCATCTCCTACAATGGAATTGGTTGGATGAGAATCGCATGTGCTTCTTCTTGTATCTTTCAAAAGTGTCTAAAGGTGCATACTTGTGCTATCTACAAACTTATATAAATTTGATGGACAATTCTTGCAAAATGGGGAAAAAATTCCTACTCAGCCAAAAGTACAATTATGAGTACTTCCCAAAACTTATAAGTCATAAGCACCATCCAGAAGGAAGAATATATAAATAGATAAAATATCTTCTTCTAACATGTAAACAGAAAATTAGAAATTATAAAGTACAAGATTTCTCAAGCAAAGTCATTAACATGAATATTCAAGAACCGTGATAGGAGTAATATTGGTATAAAACCCACTTTCCTTTACATAGAGTGCATCAGAGATAAATTCTAGCAATATATACACTGCACAAAATAGTGACTTCTTCTATTAAACTAAAATCCTAGTTATCATTTTTACCTCCCAATGGGATTTGAAGCTAGGATGAGTGCTTCACTAATTTGTTGATCCTATAAATCATCCAATACTTGCTTGGACAAGGTCAGCCAAAGAGTGTAAAGACTCAAAAACGATCATATACTTTTCTTTTTTAAGTAGGACATGCATTCTTTCAAGGGCCATATGAAAACTTAGTCAAATCTTCTTTCCTTTTTGAATTTCTTGTACGAAATTATAGGGTTCATAGAAATAGCCAAAATTAATGGCAAACAAGCAACCTAAAACAGAGCCCAA
Organism: Prunus dulcis; assembly: GCF_902201215.1. NCBI lineage: Eukaryota > Viridiplantae > Streptophyta > Magnoliopsida > Rosales > Rosaceae > Prunus > Prunus dulcis. The sequence continues at coordinate 11,057,530 of NC_047652.1, forward strand.
AATATCCAATCAGAAAAACGATCCAAATACACAAGACTAATGAAACCCATTTGAGTTCTTACACTTCAGTTTGTTGGTGACCTAAAAACAATTAGATATTGCCAAAGTTAAAAGAGATTATTCTATTTTTCCATCTCATATGAATCTTCAAGAGTTTCTCGTATTAAAGCATATAAAGAACTTCAAAGAACTAAAATATTTAACCAATACCTGAGTGATACACAAACCAACATCTACATGAATGTCAGCACCTTCTCTATGAAAACTGGTATCCCTAACCTGCAAACAAATTTAAAGTGTACATATATTAGACAAAAGCATTATACATTCTAAGGTATCAATAATGAGAAAGAAAAAAAAAAATGCAAGGACATCATCAGGATGAAGGACTCATGCAGCACCAAATTGATTAACATCAGGATTAGCCCCGCTAATTACAAAAGCAAGCAGATATAGTAGTACCAACATTTGTAATCTGACCTATGTTGTAAATGATGATTCATGATTATTTTAATAAAATGAGCAAATTTATTACCATCATAAAAGTCAAAAGCTTTGGATTTAAAATTTACACTATCCCACCACAACAACTGCCAAGACCAAAAGGAAAGTAAAGAAATTAACTTATTAAATTGTACATGGCAATCCAAAATCCAAAGCACCAGAACAAGCGTGAAAGGGATGAAAACAAAGTTTACCTACTTTTTGGTTTACTGAAGTTTTAAGATTGACAATAAGGTCACACTTGTTCTGCTGACTCACACTTCATCATCCTTGTTATCTAAAACCTGTGAAAAAACTAGAGTACTGAGTTATCAGAATAAAAAATAAAAAGTAATAAAATTCTAACTAAATATAAATGGAATTTTCCTTGGAAGGAGGCTTTATCAGCATCTAGTGTGAGAGATACAAAGGCAAACCAAACCAGAAACTGTCCTATATTCAAGGTCTCAAAAATGAAAATCATATATATGGTTCATAGAAATAACTGAAATTAATGGCAAAATAAGAATCCATAACAGCACCCACAATATCCAATCAGAAAAACAACTTGAGATATATAAAAGAATGAAACCCATATGAGATTCATACGTTGAGAGTCAAAATTCTGAAGACAACGACCATAAATATAATAAATAGATGAAGTGTAGGATTATCCAACATTAAAATAACAGAAAATATGAAGAAACTAAAATAGTCATTTGGCCAAAGTAGAGATTTACCTGGTGACTGGATCAATGATTGGATCATTTTCATTACATTAACAACAAAAAACAATAATAATAATAAATTTTTTATAGCGCTTGCTTGCCACAACAAATCTGATGCAAATAATCAATTTTTTTTTATAGTGCTTGCTTTAAACATTCAAAATAATCAAATTGGTACGATCCCATTCCAACATCAGTTTTTCAGTCCCAACTTACAGAGTTCAAGAGTTACAAATATCCAGAATCTGGACAAGACGTTTATGTCAAGCTAATCAAAATACTGGAAAAAATACGCAATTACTCAACGTTAACTTTCCTCTTGAACCTAAAATCTTAAAACTTAAATTTATTCTTTTTAGCTTTCACCAACCCATGACATTTTAAGTGCTCAATTTGAAGTGAGCATTCATAACGCAGTGAAAGCTACTCAAATACAACCCAATAAACATAATTATAAAAAATAAAAAAATAAAAAAAGGAAGAAGTGTTGATGCTCAAAATGGCCCGGCCAATATTGAGTCCAACTTAGTGATGAGATATGCGGGGTCTTCAGCAGGGAAGTGGGGTGAGGCCTTTGGTGAAATAGGTTGGTGGGAGACCTGCAGAAGGCAAAGTGGTAGAAGCAATCGTTAAGCTTCTGTCTTAGGTATTGTCATGTTTAAGATGGCCTGGATCTTTTCTGGATTGGCCTCAATACCCCTCTGGCTGATTATGAAGCCGAGGAATTTGCCGGAAGCCACCCCGAATTCACATTTGGTGGGGTTGAGCCTCATTTTGTATTGCTTCAAGATGGTGAACATGGCAGAGAGGTTAGGGATGTGTTTGCCAGCTGTGCGACTCTTAACTAGCATGTCATCGACATATACTTCAATGGTATTGCCAATCAGTGGGGCGAAGAGGTGGTTCACCAGACGCTGATAAGAAGCCCCGACGTTTTTGAGTCCAAAGGGCATCACCTTATAGCAGTAGAGGCCGGGGTTCGTAATAAAAGAGGTGTGAGCCTGATCTTCGGGGTGCATGAAGATCTAGTTGTAACCTGAATAAGCATCCATGAAGCTAAGGAGGGCGTGGCCCGCTGTGACGTCGACTAGCTGGTCAATGCGGGGTAGGGGGAAGCTGTCCTTTGGGCAGGCCCGATTAAGGTTGGTGTAATCGACACACATGCGCCAGCCTTTTCTTGGTTTACGGACCATCACGACATTGGCCAGCCATGTAGGATAGTCAACCTCCCTGATGAATCCAATACTACTCAATCGATCCACCTCCGCCCTCCTGGCCTCATAGCGCTCAGGATCATAAGCGCGGAGCTTCTGGTGGACTGGTCGGACGGTAAGATTGACGCTAAGCCTATGGGATATGATGTCTGGTGATATGCCAGACATGTTATTTTAGGACCATGCGAAGACTTCGGAGTTGAGGCGGAGGAAGGCGACTAGGTCAGAGCCAAGCTCTGGCGAGATGGAGGTGCCGATCCGGACTTGTCGATCCGGGATGTCGTCATGAAGGTTAACCAGCTCTAGGTCTTCCTCAGGTTTGGCCTGTTGTGTGATAGACTCCTCTCTTGGGTCCTCAGATCGTTCTGTGCCAGCTTGAGGAGGGGCAGGAGCCATGGTTACCGCGAGGGCTTCACTCCTATATTGGCAATTGGTGGATTTGACTACTGAAGCATAGCAGCTTCAGGCGCTGAGTTGGTCGCCGCGCACTGTGCCTGTGCCATTAGGCGTAGGGAACTTCAGCAGCAGCATATGTGTGGAAATAAAAGCCCTCATTTGGGCCAAGGCGGGGCGGCCGAGGATGACGTTGTAGGCTGTGGGACAATCAACGATAAGGAAGGGGGTAGTGATCGTCGTCCGCTGGAGTGCAGCCCCAATTGATATAGGGAGATGAATGTTGCCAATGGGCTGAACCACATCACCGGAGAAGCTTACAAGGGGTGTGATGCTTCGGTCGAGTAGGTGAAATGGGACCTGGAGTTCATTGAAGGCGTCATCAAACATCACACTGACCGAGCTGCCAGTGTCCACCAAGATACGCCCAACATCGAAGTTAGAAATGTCAGCACGGATAATGAGTGGATCATCATGGGGGAGGATAACACCGCGCTCCTCCTCTTCGCAGAAGGTAATGGGGGCCCAGCCCGACCTTTGGGTCTTCGGCAAGTGTCCTGCTCAGTGCTGAAGACCTGGTGCGAATAGGTGGAGTGGACATAATGTTTGATGAAGTTGTTGGAGGTGCCAGCCAGGGTAGGACCACCACTGATGGTGGAGATCATGTTGATCTGTCGTTCGTGAGGGTTAGGCGGGGGTGGTATGTTGTGTACATAGTTGTCCTGCTTTCTCTCACGGATGAGCCCTTCAATTATGTTGCGCAACGCAACACAAGATTCGGTGTCATAGCCGCTGAATTGATGAAAGCAGCAGAAGACCCCCGTGTTTGGCATAGGTTTGCTGGATGGTCTCCGGGGGGTGGCTCTGGAATGATAAGGGCTTCACGCACCAGGACGTTCTCATAGGTGGTGTTGAGGGTAGTAAAAACCTCGAACCTGGCCTGGGTGTCAAGGGAAGTGGAGCCCGATCACCAGTCTTGGGAGGGTTGCCCCCGCTAGAGTGGTGGTGGTTGTCATGTCTGCCACGTTTGTGATTGCTGAAGGGATGCTGGTAGCTATCCTTCCGTTTTGGTTGTTGGCTACCCTGGGTACTCAGGGCGGGGGTAGAATGCTGAGGTGGGGCTGAAGCGGGTGCTGAAGCAGGTGGAGGATAGACGAAATTGTTGCGCGCCAGGTTGGCTGGGCCACGCTTGGAATTGAAGTATTCAGCCTTAGCATGGATCGCTGCCTGTTTCATTAGCTTTGTATATGTGTTCCAACTGTTACTATGAATCAGGTAGCGGAAGTTGGACTAGCGGAGGCCGCTCTTAAAAGCGCCAAAGGCAGCGCGATCGTCAGTATTCGGGCAGCGTGAGTATTCATGACTGAACCGGGCTGCATATTCCCGAAGGGTTCGTCCTCAGCCTGCCGAAGCATATACAAGTCATCGGCGGAGTATAGGCGATAAGTCTGGATCATAAAATGATCTAGGAACGTCTGCTTGAGACTATTGAATGAGTTGATGGTGTGGGGGTGGAGTCTATAGAACAAATTCAGGGCCGGGCTGCTGAGGGTGGAAGGGAAGAGGAGGCACATGCCTTCATCAATGAGGCCTTTGCACCCAAGGGCAGACTGGAAGGAGTGGATGTGGGTGAGAGGGTCCTCCGTGCCAGTGTAGAAAGCGATGCGGAGCGGCTGGATATCTTTCTCCTGGTGGTAGTGGAGGATGCGTTCAGTAAAGGGCCCCGGTCGTGGTTTTGCCCAGAGGGGTTGATGGCTGCGATGTTGTTCACTCTCCAGACGCCGGACCTTTTCCCCGACACCTTCCTCGTCGGGTACTCGGACGGGGCCTGGCGAAGGGCCCAGGTGTGTCACCCGTGGGTCTTCGAGGTTAATAGGGATAGGGATCGGTCCTAGTTGACGGTCCGAGATGCGATCCCTGCAATCTTGGTAGATCCTAACTGGTTCATGGGGCCGGTCCTTCGGTGGGGGAATGCAAATGAGCGTGACTGGGTTAGCTCCGGATGAAGGTGGTCTTTACCCTTGCGAAGCCTAGATTATGTCGGGGCACTGTGGCTGGAATATACTGGCTGGTTTGGCTGAGTATGCCCAACATTCTGGGTGAGGTCTTGTTGGGCATCCTGGGCATCCTGGGCGCGAGTCCTCTCTTGTTTCCGCTTTAGAGCACGATAGTTATGCTCTAGCTCAGCATTCCGGCAATAAAGATGCTCGTATTTCTCTGACATTTTAGTAATACTGTCGCGGAGGCGCTCCACTTCAGCCTGGAGAGTGGCATCTCCCGAAGATTTCCTTCGGGAAGTACCATCGCGGGGGGTATGGTTCTGGGTATCGCGGCTATCCTCCGTCGGCATAGCAGAGTGTGGGGTGAAGGAGAGGCGATGGGGCCTGATAGGTGAAGGAGCCAGTTGGGCTGATAGAGAAAGAGGGGATTCTAGTGTCGATTTCCCACAGACAGCGCCAAACTGTTGAAACTCAAAATAGCCCGGCCAATATTGAGTCCAACTTAGTGATGAGATATGCGGGGTCTTCAGCAGGGAAGAGGGCTGAGGCCTTTGGTGAAATAGGTTGGTGGGAGACCTGCAGAAGACAAAGTGGTAGAAGCAATCGTTAAGCTTCGGACACCGGTGTGGTGCCGGCCGAAGGCTCTCCGATGCCTACGTCAGTTACAAGTGGTAAATTTGGTAGAGTAACAGTAAAAGTGGGAGAGTAGTTACCCTTTTTACTTGGGTACTGTTCCCTATTCTTAGGGAGGTGAAAGTAGGAGGTTTGCACAAAGTTCCAATGTGGGACTTTGTGCAAGTCGTCGTGGTGGCGACACGTGTCCTAGGGATTAGGTTTGGCAGTTGGGAGCTTCGGCAGGTGTCTGGCACCTCAGACGTGTTTCTTCCTGCGGCAGGGGAGAAGGCGTGGCTGCCTTGGTGCTAGTCGCTTTGATGCTGGGTCTGCTCGGTTCACTATGGTGTAAACAAGAAGAATGGCGAATTGGGCTTACCAAACAAGAGTGTCAGCTAAAACTGAATTTTGGATCTGATACCGGAGGAATTTTTGTTTTGTTTTTTTTCCTATCTGAGACTAGCTTGTTTACAAAGTGTCAGCTTTTGTTTTTTCTCGTTTTCTCTTTTCCTATGGAGTTTTTAGAAAGCGTCAGGTATATTAGGTTTTTTAATTGACGTTCTTTATAAAATGTCAAGGAAAATTGATATAGAGTTGACGTTTTTTATTAAATGTCAAGGAAAGTGATATAAAGTAGACGTTTCTTGTAAAATGTCATGAAAACTACTATATAGTTGATGCTTTCTAAAAAGGGTCAAAGCTTCATAGAATAGGTGATGGTTTTGCAAAAAACGTCAACTATGAAGTGTCAACTAAGACCCATTTTCTTGTATTGGTGGAATTGCGGAAAGATGGAGTAGAACTAGTAATGAGTCAATATGGTGGACTACTTGCTAGCTTGCATGTGAGGCCTATTCTGGTTGAGTGGGTGATTGCAGCCCAATTGGAAGATCCTAAACTACGTATAATAAGACTGGAAGTAGTACACGGACGGATTATGCAATAAGAGAAGACAGAGCTTTAGTAACTGGAACGCGTCTCTCTGTACCCAAGAACGAAGATTTAAAGAGGGAAATCATGGATGAGGCTCACTGTTCAACCTATTCTATGCACCGGGGTAGTACTAAGATGTATCGGACCCTACGTGAGTACTACTCATGGCCTTATATCTAGATATGTGAGCAGGTGTTTGATTTGTCAACAAGTGAAGGCAAAGCAACAGAGACCATCTGGACTTATGCAACCACTTCCGATCCCTAAATGGAAGCGGGAGCATATCACAATGGACTTTGTTTTCAAACTTCCATGTACTTCAAGAGGGCATGACAAAATTTGGGTGATAGTTGACCGACTCACCAAATCCGCCCACTTTCTACCTATCTAAGAAACCTACTCCTTGGTGAAGCTTGCTAAGCTCTTTCTGGATGAAATTGTGAGGTTGCAAGGAGCACATGTGTCCATTGTGTCGAACAAGGATGCAAGGTTCACATCTCGCTTTTGGAAATGTTTGCAAGAAGCTATGGGTACTAAGTTACAGTATAGTACCACTTTTCATTCACAACCTAATGGACAATCAGAAAAGACAATTCAGAATTTGGAAGACATGTTGAGATCTTGTGTGTTGCAGTTCAAAGATAGTTGGGATACTAATCTTGCCTTGGTGTTATCATTCGAGCATCGGAATGGATCCGTATGAAGCTTTGTATGGGAGGCAGTGTAGAACCCCTATATGTTGGAATGAGGTGGGTGACAGGAAATTGGAGAAAGTAGAAAGTATCCAAGAAACAACCGAGGAGGTGAAGATGATCCAAGAAAGGCTTAAGACTGCATGGGAAACATGGGAAGCTAAGTCCTCGTTATATCGGACCTTATGAGATCACGGAACGCATTGAACCTGTTGCTTACCGACTTGCCTTACCTTCATAACTATCTCGGATTCATGACGTATTTAATATTTCCATGCTAAGGAAGTACGTGCCCAATCCTTCCCATATTCTGGAACATCAACCCGTGGAATTGAGAGAAGACTTGACGTATGAAGAGCAACTAGTGCAAATTCGGGATAGGAAGGAACATGTGTTGCGCTCTCGAATCATTCCGGCAGTGAAGGTATTATGGAGAAGCCAAACTGTTGAAAAAGTCACTTGGGAACCCGAGGCGAAGATGCGAGCCAAATACCCTTACCTCTTCAAAATGACAGGTACAAAAATTTCGAAGACTAAATTTTTATAAGGGGGTAAGTTGTAACACCTGATCCAATGTTTAATCACTTATTACATTTATATGAATAAATTTAATTATTTAATTAAGAAATTACAATGTTGCATTTAGGGGTAGGGTTATTTTGGTCACTTTTTAATCCGGAAGGAATTTGGGGAATTAAATGGCACAATGACGTAGATCGAGTCGATACGAGCATCCACCTCCAGCCACAATGCCTATACCAAAACAACCACCTCCATCTCCTTTCTCCATCCCACCCTTCTGCCGCCTCAACAGTAAGCTCAGGCTCCAGGAAAATTGAAAAAAAACTGAACAGTTTTGACCCAAAATTTCCATCGCCCGTTCCGGCGATTCCAATAACCATTTTCGTCGATCTAGGTATGCTTTCTCATCCTCTCAACGTGTTCTAGCTGATGGTTCGGTTGATTAGCATCAATTTTTGAGTTTTGGAATTTGATTTATAGCTTAAAGTTTGGCCAGTTTTCGGCTCATGTTTCCAGCAAGTTTCTGTCACTTTTTGGCCATGGTCTAAGAACAAAAGTTGTTCCACTTGTTGTCCTGGTCACGTAGGTATAGGTATAGTTGGGTGTTTTGAGAATTTTTAGGTCGCAGCGAGTGTGGCAGCGCGTGGGCATTGTTTGGGTGACCCATTTGGTCCTAAAATGATCCTCATGTCGTCCCAAGCACGACGATATGCTCATATTTAAATATGGTTATCATTTGACTGTCGATCTGATTTCGCATATTAGCGTTATCCGGGTTCAATATGTTCGGAACATTGGATCGACTCCAATTTCAAATATGTTGATCTAGGCATCTCTAGGATTGGGTAGAAATTTGCAGATCTTGAATCATAGTCTTGGATGCTTCGATTCAATGATTAAACGATAACCGTCCGATCGTGTGATGCCAGCGATCCGACTATTCGATTCAAACCAAACATTCAGGTTGTGTATATTAAATCTTGTTGAACCTATAGGAACTTTCAGATCGAAAATCAGAGGTCCCCGGGCCCGCAAGTTTGGTTGACCAAATTCAAAGAGTTTGACCACTCGGTCGAACGAGCGTCATCCAAAGCCATTCCATCATTCAGATTACGTAGTTGGACCTTAGAAACTTCTCGTTCGTCGTACACACACTTAAATCCCAGAAAATTAGGAATTTATTTTAAAGTTCTCGTTCGAAAAGCTTTATTTTAGTCTAGTCCTCATATTCTGAAATAGGTACTCCTACCCAGTGTACACAGCAGGTGGGACCCTCTCAGGGTCAAGCAGCGTGGGACTATTTGTGAGTGGACTTTGTTTTTAACTATAATCAATATTTTCAAGGATGTGAAAAATATACATAATCATTTATTGATTATTGAGTTCTTATTTATTTAAATGATGAATGCAATATTTTTATGAAAGTAAATGAAGTATATTCAAATAATTGCGGATTTTGATTATTTTGGAATGGATATGTGCTATTTTTGAGAATGAATATTTATTCTTGGATATGTGTTGGGTACTTGGTAGTGTCATACTTATATATATATATATATAGATATATATTATATTATATATATATATGTATGTATATGTGTATATACCTATTCATTCCTTCTTGTTTTTCGGTGAGGATACTTCCTTGCTCGCCATGCCAATAGACACGCATTTTGAGAGAGTAGTTGGGAAAGGTTTTGGGATGGGATTGGTGATGGTATACTATTACGAGATTTCGGATTTCTCTATGGTTTTGTCTAAACTATATACATATACGTAGCTACATCGGTTTGAATACATATCGTTTTCAACATTGTTTTCTAAACCGTGGGGGTTATATTATGTTGTTTTCAAATGTGAATTACACTTTGCTTTTGTCCACTCACCCTATTCTGTTTTGCCTACCCCAGGCAGTAGATCATCTTGAAATCGAACGGCCGTATCAATTCGTGAACTCCAAGCCCAAACTTATGTAGGATAAACTTTTAATCGTTTCTCTTATGTTGAACTTTATTTTCATTTGTAAACTTAAATTCTTTAGATTGCTCTGATATTGCCCATGTTATGGTTGATTGTAAGGCCGGAGGCCTATTATGTAAATTGTGTGATATTATCTTGTGCATGCTATCGGTTGGTGTTATTAAATGTGTTTTAACAGGTTGAAATTTTTTGGGAATGTCCATTTTTCAGGGGAGACTGCCGAAATTTCAGCATAAAGTCTCGTATCTTTTTTAGTAAGTAGGACCGGCATCAGTATGATCTCGGTAATACCACAAGATTCGTCTTGAATTTCAAAGAATTCGGGACGGGTCCTGACAGGACCCGAACCAAATTCTGCTTTGGAATTTGAGTCGAACCCTGTGCGTGTCCGACACTTGGCGAATGTCGGGCACAATTGACCTAATTGCCCTTCCAATTAAAGTTTTTAACCTTGACTCCTGCCGAAAATTCGGCAGAGTCTCCCCTGTAATTTGCTCAATCCCAAAATTTTCACCTGTCAGAACGAGCAAAATATCCATACAACCAACTTCCAGCACTTCAATATTCAAGCCAAAAGTTCCAATCTCACTCTAGGGCAATATATCAGAGCAATTCTAATAGTTTACAGAGAAATGAACCTTTTACCAACCAACACTTTTGTACCAATGAGGCGAGGAAGGCGAGATGGCCCAGTGGTGGATGTCTTGTGCACGCTACAGCCTGGGGGCGCAAAACATTTGAAAATGTGAGTGGACAAAAATAAAGGTTCATAAAATATCTATGAATATATTAACCCCCATCGTAAAAATAGATAAATAAAACTGAATACGTACTTTAAATTTTAAAGCGTAATAAACTCAAGGCATTCTATGTAAACATATTCAGGCTCGATAAATCCCACATACAAGTACTGAAATCAAAGTATGCATAAAAATACTGAAATTAGATTTGCATAAAAGCACTGTACTCAAACCTTATATAATAGCACTGCAATTATATATAAAGCTACCACTCGGATGTACCCCTGTAATTCCGTCAATTCCCCTGGCAGGTCTCGGCGACACAAAGTCTATCCTAGCCGCAAACTGGCAGGATACAGGGGACTATAGTCAGCCTGATCCGCTGGCAGGTCTCGATGACACACAGTCAACTCGAGCTGCTCTGGCAGGATTCAGGGGACCGTAGTCAGCCTGATCCGCAATCCTGGCAGGTCTCGGGGACACAAAGTCAGCCGAGCCGCAAATCCTGGCAGGTCTCGGGACACCAAGTCAGTCGAGTCGCAAATCCTGGCACTCACGGTCTGAGCGTCCCCGAAACTCGTGAGGCAATGTCAATGGACTGGATGTCCGTAGACATCGGTCCAACTGAGGGTAATCACCATAGCTGGGTACATGGTGGGTTAACATAAACTGATTTTTAGAAAAGTCTGATAAATATGAGCTAGGCTGCTATTTCTGTATCATAAATCTCAAAGTCTGCTGTCTAAATAACTTTAGTATATTCAACTAAGCAGTATAGAATTAAAGGGATTTTACGATACAATTCAAGCTCGGAAAACATGCAATAATACTTATTCAAGATCAAATATGAAATTTAATTATACAAATCGTTTAGAAAAGAAAAGTCCACTCACTACTGGTCCGAGCTAGCTAGACCTCCTGTAGGTCTCTTCTGCAGGTCTGCCTGGTCCCGGGTGCCTAGGTAAATTATCAGGAATATTTAATTAATAAAATTGCTCGGTATAAGATTTTCAAGTAAAACCCTGACGCCCGACTCTAAAAGTGCATGCACTAGCTTTAAGGTCATTTTTCAGCCCACTTAGGCATTTTAGATGTTTAAAATCGTCTGAAAAGACTCGAGACTTTACTAAGCGATAAACTTCCACCTTGGTCGATACGGGACCCTGTGGGGTTCACGACCTCCAATGACCAATCTAAGAGGTCCTTTAAGTTCCTCACCTTTAAGGAACCATATCCTGCAAGTTTGGTCTGAAATTAACAATCGGATTGACCACGATCGTAAAATCATACAATTTCCAAACCCTAGCCCCAAGGTTCACAATTTCGGAGTATCCGGCACTCCGATTCATGATCCGTCGAATGCTACTCGATTATGAAATTATCTGGAACAACATATCCAAAATTGAGCTCGATCCAACGGTTCAGTACTATTGAACCCGGGAATCGCACAATATGGAAAATCCGTTCGAGGCTCAAATGGAATCCAAATTGAGATCCGCGAAATCCTACGTGCTCGTGACAACATAAGGATCGTAACAAGACACAGTGCCACTGCACTACCCTCACCCACGCTCCCCAGCACATGCCAGCAGCGATGGGTGTCTAAAGCGAATTCGGCTCGCCGGAAAAACTTCAAACCACCCTCCAAACTCTACCCTAGGTAAAACACCATATTTGGAGCCACTTTTGTTCTTGGACCTACCCCAAAAAGTGGCTGGAAGTGGCCCGAAAACAGAGGCCGAAAATTGGTTGAAACTTCAATCTCAAAAATCAGATGGCTACACTACAAATCGATTTAATCCGACCCAACAGGCAGCTAGAACAGCTCGAGAGGTTCAAGATCCATACCTGGGTCGATGGAAATGGTGGCCGGAGGAGGGAGATCGACGGCGTTGAAGTTTCGGTGAGTTCCCGTCGCTTTTTTGCAATTTTCGGCCAGCACAGGCCGTGTCGCCGGTTGGGAAGGGTCGGGACAGGTAGGGGACTCGACAGCGGCTCCATCGCCACCGGTCCCGTGGCCGGTGGTGCCCTGTAGCGACGGCCCGTTTTCGCGTGGAGAGAGAGTCGCGCGAGGAGAGAGAGAGCTGAGTGGTTTTTATAGATCCAACTTCAAAATATTTACGGTTATGCCACTGAGGTTCTTTTGACCATAACTCTCTCGTTACAACTCCGATTCGGGCCCACTATGTGTCTATGAACTCGTTTCACTATGCTCTACGCAATGGAGCAAGCGGAATTGTCAAATTCTTTCTTGATCAAAAAATCACCTTTTTCTTAATAAAATATTTCGAGGGCGAAATTGTCTTTTCGCAAAATAAAATATTCCTTAATTTAGGAATTTTTAGTTTTGGGTTATTACAGTCCTGTTTGCTTTTATATTTATGATATTTAGGTATTGAATATGAATAATATTTTTAAATATATATAAGCATATAGCTATGGGCCAATATTAAATATTGTATACATAATATATTGTCGAAGGAAAATGGTGATCTTCCTAATATAATTTCACCACCACTAATTAAATAATGGGGTTTTATTATTTTAGGTTCGACCCATTCGAGACGTAAGTCTCTTAATTACAATCCCTTGCTTCAAGGGAAAACCCTTTGATTCCATCATAAAGAAACAGAACGTGTGTGTTTGATTTTGCAGCTGCTCCCAAGTCCAACCTCAGGATGCCTACGTATCCTTTGCAGGAATCAAGCCACTCGTAGTTCAAAGATTCATGATGAATAAATGACTCATCACAAAACGAAGAATTTGAATGGGTTTGATTGAGAAGTTTGAGTGAATTTAGCTGAATAAACCAGGGATTCGATATGGAAATATGTTTGGGATGGTTGCATCTAGATTGAATCTCTAGATTGCCTACGTACCCTTTTAAAGGGATCAAACCAACGTAGTTTGAAAAATTTAGAAATTAATGGGTAAGTGTGGCCCAATAATTTAGAGTTGGTGTCTTTGAGACGATTTGAAGATTTTCATAGGTAGATGACCCAATAATTTAGAATTTGTATCTTTGAGATAATTTGGGGATTTTCATAGGTAGGTGACCTATGGGAAAATTTTGAAATTAATGGGTAAGTGTGGCCCATTAATTGAGAATTTGTGTTTGAGATATTTGAATTTAATCTCATTGGAATTTTCATGGGTAGATGACCCATGGGAAAAATTTGGATGGTTTTGTACCAATTTTTCTTTTTGTCAATGTCCCAGAAAATTAATGAGCAATTTTGATTAACCCACTAATTTTCTAAAGTTGACATTTGCACTTGGACCCAAATATGGCTACAAGGATTTTTTTAAATTAATCCATTAACCATATGATAGGGAATTTGGGCCTTAGGAAATTTAATGGGTAATTATTTGGGTTACCCATTAATTATATGGGCTTCTGAGAATCAATGGATAATTATTCTCTGACAGCCCATGATCTTATTTTGGGCTTTTGATGTTTGTTGATAGTTAGCCCATGAGCATGGAGCCCCAAAAAAACCTTTGGTCCAGCAGGCGATTAGCTATCCAACTCTTTGCAGAGTTTGTTTCCAAGTAAAATCAGACCCTGCAATCCCATCTTTATCTGGAACACTTGTGATTAGTCCGAATTAAGAGCAAACACTGTTACTGTTCAGTCTTTAAAAAGGTACATGAAGTCACAATCTATACACAGCCTTCGCAAACAAAAAGAGAAAGCCATAAGCAAAACTGCCGCAATACATCAAGAGGTTTCAGATTTTTTTTGTCTTTTTCCTCTTCTTTTTTTTTCTCTGCAAACCCATGGTCCTTGTTCCCTTTGTTTTGCTTTTCTTCCAACTTCAACAAAGTGGCGTCAGCCACTCTCTTCTCTTTTTTTTCTTCTTTGAATTTCTTCTTCCTTTTGAAACAAAGTGGCTGACGCCACTTTCCTTTTTTTCACTCTTCTTCCGTTTGTTTTCTTTTCAGTGGAAGCCTTCTCCCTTTTCTTTTGTTACTGCCATACATAACACCAAGCCAATTCCTCTCCTCTTTTTTTGGTTTTAGCTTTTTTTTTCCTTTGCTTTTGGTTTGCTGCGCAACCAGAAGTTGCCAACAGGAACATGGCTATCCTTTTTTATCTTTTTCTTTTAAAGACCTCCATCCTTCCTTCTTCCTTCCTTGGTTTTGATTTTTCGCAAACAATCCCCAAATGAAGAATTCAAAGGATAGGCTGCACAAACGTGGCCTCCCTTTTCAAGCTTTGTTCCTCTCTTTTTTGTGCACACAGCTGATTTTTATTTGCTGTGAGATTAAATCCCTCCATGATTATGTTTGTGGGTTTTGTACCCAAATTGGATTTGTGCTCTTGAGAACCCACTGAATGAGTTTTATGCCCAAAAATGGATATACCATTTAGGGCATTTGATTGAGGGTTACACACCCATGATGGATTTTGTATCCAATATTTT
>NC_047652.1:11072263-11128717 GCF_902201215.1 Prunus dulcis
ATTCAAAAGTTCCTATGAGTTCAACCAAGCCTACTAAACCCATTACGCAAGTTTGGTCTCGATCGAGCAATCAGATCGCTCTCGATTGCACGATCAGACAGTCACCGTTTTAAGAAATCTTTGAATGATTGAATCGGAGCATCCGAGACTCCAATTCTCGATTCGCGAATTCCTACACAATCCTAGAGATACCTAGATCAATAAATTTGGAAATACAGTCGATCCAACTGTCCGAACATATCAAACCTAGATAACGCTTAATATACGTAAATTCAATTGACAGTCAAACGATAACCAAATTCAAATCTGAGCATACCGTCGTGCTCAGGACAATATGGGGATCATTTTTGGACCAAATGGGCCAAACAAACTTGGCCCACGCGCCGACAGCGCGTAGGTGTCTTGAGAAAATTCTGGCGACCGAGAAATTCTCGAAACACTACTTATACCTACGTGATCAGGACAACAAGTTGAGCAATCTTTGTTCTTGGGCCACTGATAGGACCCGCCTCAAATTCCTAGAATCCGAGACAAATCCTGTGGTTTTCTCGATATCCCCTCCCCCCGATGCCGGGCCCACTTACTAATAACATCTTGTCCTCCAAAAACAAAGGAAAAGATAGTCCAGACTCTCTGCCAAAATTTCGGCAATCTCCACTGAAAAATGGACTTTTTCCAAATTTTCAACCTGTCAAAACACAGAATAATAAAATTCAAATCAGCAGCACGCACAAGGTAAAAGTATCCAGTTTATAGAACATGTCAAATTCATTCATCGATCCAAACAGGTTTCAGACCCGTCATAACCACAAACACCTTTTAACCACAACCATTCAATAAAACTGAAATATAAACAAGCATTTAATCTCACATCGACTGGCTTCCAACCCACCGACATATTCAAAACCAACTCAATGGAAGTAATAGTTTAATTCGCGGTTGCACCTAGGTGAAACCCCAGGCAACCTACGTACCCTTGATGAGGGATCAAGCCACAAGTAGTTCTTACATCAATAATCACAAACCAGATAATATACAATTATTTTAAGTAATACCAACTAGTTAATTCTAGAATCATCTTTTCCCTTGTCTTAGCCCATGAAAACAAACATAGTTTTGTTTACTCATTCCGTTCTTAAGACTCATAACTCAATAAAACTAAATAAGCCCATTCGATTTTATAAATATTCAAAACACTATTCATATACTTAGGAAGTATACAATCTTTAAAAATCCCATAAGATAAGATAATAAAATCCAAAGCACCATATCATACACAAAGTCACCATAACCCTTTATAAATAATATTAATAGCGCTAATAATAAAAGCATTCTCGAAATTCCCAATCACGTATCCCATCCTAAAAATTCACTAGTTTGAATTAGACCACCTATAACTTTCAACATCCATTGTCAAATCAATTCCACATATGTATAATATAACATTTCTTATAAGAAAAGAGTCTGAGGGAGATGAAAAGTACAAGAGTCAAGGACTTACAAAAGCAATGCTTAATTGAATTTAGTTACATGTTTTCATATTTCAAAGTAAACCAAAATAAATGCCAACAAACAAGCATTTATATAATAAATAGAACACAATAACACAGTAATGGCAATAGATTAGCATGTGGCAGAAGAAAAATGAGCATGTAAAGTATAAGTCATGGGGAAAAACAAACACACCAATGTTACGTCTACAACCAGGCAGGCAAAGTTAGTAAGACCTGAAAATTACCTGGCATTGCTACAGCGAGCACAAGAAATAGCTTGCATGAGAAAATATGATATAAAGCACAACAAAATATGTGAGTTACCTGGCATTGCTATAGCGAGCACAAGATGTTGATGATTAATGAAATAGTTTATTTGTGGCATGGATTTGATACGATATATGTGAGTTTGTACTAGCCTTAAATTTCGGTACTCGTGTATGTGGTTGGTGACCTGCGTCAACTCCCCGACAACTATTACATTAGTCTTATTTATAGGCTTTACAAGATTTGGGCACCAAAGCTACTTGGTCTAAAAGTAAACAAATTAATTATAAAATTACACATAAATAATAAGAGATATCTTAAAACTACCTAAATAAGAAAATAACAATAAATCATGAAATAACTAATTAAGTGGTAAATATCTATCTTGATCCACCCCTATGATCCTGCATCACACAAGTACGAGTCATGGTAACATATACTAGAAGGTTTTTCTAGGTTTTGTTAAGACCGGTTATCTCGCTCATCATCTTAATTATGTGTCATGGGATAGTTAATGGCTTTAATGAGTGTGTTGCTTGGACCAATACTCAATCAACGACTAAAGTGGCCTATGACCTCGAAGAGAGGAAATCAGCGGCAGCAAGAGAGGAGCAACAACGAAGTTTACGCCTAGAGGCGATCGATAGCAATGACCATGCGATCAATCGGTTTCTTCTAGTGGGCCTCGACGATGCTGTGTTCCAAGCAATCGATCGATCGCATGAGGAAGCGATCGATCACTTCATCCTTATTTTGTTTGCATGCTTTCCTATTTTATTGGGGTTTCTTAACCTAATTAAATAGGATTTTGGTTTCCTATTCCTAGTTAACTTGTAACTCAAGTCTTATGCATTATAAAAAGAACTTTTGGGGCAATGTTAAGTTAGCCGAGAGAGGTCGGGGAATTTAGAAGAGAGAGTAACAAGAGAATTTAAGAAGGAATTCTTGGGTGTTTATAAAGAATCAAACGGTTTGATCAAGGGTGAGAGAAAAGAGAGTTAGGGTTCATGTGAGAGTGAAGAGGGTTCTTGATTGTAAACAAAATTATTCTTACATACTAGTGAATTTCTCGGGTGGATCACCAAGAAGATGTAGGCACAAGGTCGAACACTATAAATCTTTGTGTTCTTGTGTGTTTTGCTTACACTTTTCATTGTGTGTGTGTGTGTTTTATTCTCAAGGAGTTTGTGTATGATCCGAATACGTAGTCTATCAACGACAAGTTCTTGGAGTGTTTGCACAGTCATTCCCTTATATGGCATTGCTTGGGTTCAGAGGTATTTGGCCAATGCTCAGCCAAATTTCTCTATGGGGCGAGGTGACTTTTTTTTGGAACCTGCTTGAAATGATGTCATTTGTTTCTAATCAATGTGTGGTTAGGAGTAGATCCCTTTCCCACATGCCCTTGAGAGCAATTTCCTCTTTTGTTCACGTGTCATTACACTACTACATTTTCAACTTTGCGCGACGAATAGCAAAACGTCGCGCAAAGTATCATCTAGTCGCACTAACTTCAGCGCGACAAAACATTCGTCGCGCACAATCTGTCGCGCGAAGATCGTGAAGAAAGCCTTTGCGCGACGAGGTAAAACCCTTCATCGCGCATATCTGTGCGACGGGTAAACCACCGTTGCACCAACGGTGTGGAGACGAAAGAACTGTTCGTCGCAGAAATATTTGTGCGACGATAAAGTATTCGGCGCACGTATATTTGCGCGACGAAACGAATAGCGCGACGAAAAATAATTCGTCGCGCAAAACTTAATATGGTCGTCGCAGAACTATTCGCGCAATGAGAAATATTTCGTCGCCCATATATTTGCGCGACGAAAAACACAGGCGTTGCGCAATAAATTTTGCGCGACGAAATCGATCGTCGCGCAAAACATATTAGCGAGACGTATTATTTCGTCGCGCAATAATAAAACGTAATTACAAAGTTGATTTTTTATTTTTTTTGTTACACATGGGTTTGCGCGACGAAATGTATTCCATCGCGCAAAAATAATATTACAATTTTTTTAAAAAAAATAAAATAAAATTGGTTTTTTTTTATTGATTAAACAATGAAATTGCAATAAAAATAAATTAGAACAAAATTTTGTTATAAAATAAAATAAATGTTTTACAAATAAAATAAATGTTTATAATGAAAATAAATACACTAATCAAATAATGAAGCAAAATCAACCGGGTCGTCGCCAGTATGCGGCTCAGAGATATGGGCGTCCACCGGGGCAGTGGTCTGGTGGGCATGCTCGGGGTGGACGGGCTGGGAGGTCGACGCACGAAACTGCGGGATTGGAAAGCCTCCTTGTGCGAGGGACTGTAGAATCACCGACATCTGACCATGAAGCTCGGCCACCTGTACTGTCAAAGCAGTCACCTGACTGTTTGACTGCGCCGATGAACGAGGTCTAGGTTCCCTCCGCCGGGCATTCCCCATCCCTCGACAATATGTCCCCGGCCTCCTCCCGAGAGTCTGATCCAACGTCTCCGCCAAGATCTGAAATCCAGCATCCTGTGGAGGAGCCACAGACTCGATCGGAGTCTCGGGAGGAAGCTGGGAGGCGGACTCCTGAAGAACCAACTGGCTCCTCTCCACTATCGTCGTCTATTGAACATAACATAAAATATAAATTAAAACATGCATATAAATTGAATGCGTAACATAAGAATTAAAATTAAATAATACTTACATGAAGGGACTCGGCCAACTCATTCCTGGGTCGAACATAAACGTCACCAAAGACGTCGATCTCTGGGAACTTGGACCCCTTCTAAATTGAACAAGAGAAAAAAAATATTAGTATGAAAAAAATAAATTAATAAAAATGACATTAAAAATGAAATAAAAATTTTGTGATTATTACCCGACGCCGTGCATCCATCCTATACGAAAAGGGTCTGGAGCCCGAATGGTGGAGAAGGGTCTTCTTCTTCCTATTACCCTTATTCACTTGGGCTTTATTCTGTTATACAAAAAATGAAACGTATTAGTTAAAATATAAAAAATTAAATAATAATGAAATAAAAAAATAAAATAAACATTAATAAGTAATAAGTAATAATTAAACAAATATAATTAAAAAAAAATACCACAAATTCGGGCGCTTGAAAATGAGCGCAGAGCCACTCCCAACTATCCTCCCCCCCCTCAAGCTCCTTCGGGCAACCCTCCTGAAGAGCGACTTGCGGATCATCATAGGCCTGAAAATGGTGGTGCAAGTCGCTCTTCCACTGCTTGTACCTCTCAGCGAAGAGTCTGTTGACGTACGTCAACGACTCTTCGCCGAGATCCTCCAAGTTATAGTTCGTCTGCAATCAATTAATTAGATACGTTAAGTAATAGAAATATACACAATTTTAAAGAAAAATAATGAAAATGTAAGGTACATACCGACAATTGGCCGCGAACCTCCACCTTGATCTCGTCATGCATGACCCTCCAAGACTTCCATTGCATCGGGCAATGGGTCCGCACGACGTGGCCAATGTCGTGGGCCAAGGAGCTATGCAACTCCGCCGTCGGTGCAGCCCGATGGCCCTCGTCGTATCCGATGCTGATACGACTGTTGGTCACCCGGGTGACCTTCGCCGTCTTCAGCTGACGACACGGCCCTCGGGTGTTCTTCTTCGCTGCAAAGAAATAAGGTATTAATGTTAAATAAACAACATTGTCAAATTTCAATATAAAATTAACAATACAAAAGTGTAGTTATACATGGCTGTGATCCCGAGGCACCAGTACCGTCGGTCGATGTCGTGTCGATGGTGTCGGTGGGCCGGTGCCGCCGCCTAGCACTAGCTGGTTGCGCGACGGATGATGCAGATGACGTAGGCGCCTGGGACGCCCCGGGACCAACCACCACGTGGTCCAGCAAAGCTGGAGCAGTGGCAGCAGATGCCGACTGAGCCGGGGGATCCGAACTCGGTGCAGTCGTCATCGACCTACCACGCCTAATCAAGTCTGACATCTGCACATATAATTTCATTCAGAATTTAAACTAATTAATTAAAAGCATAGCATGACCTAGGGTTTGGAATTTCGGAGCATCCGGGACTCCGATCAACGATCGGTCGAATCCTAAACGATCCTAGAAACACAAAGGTACAACTACGTGAGTTTCAGTTCGATCCAACGGTCCGAACATATCAAACCTGAAAATCGCACAATAGGCGAAATCCGATCAAGACTCAAACGGCAACCAAATTCAAATCCGAGCAAACCTACGCGCTCGTGACAAATAGGGGATTGCTCTGGGACCCAATGCCCCACTGCCACAGTATCCCACGCGCCACCACACGCGCCGACAGCGCGTGGGTGTCCAAAGCGATAACATTCGCCGGAAAATTCTAAAAACTAAGGGCCAAGGTTCCTACCCTAGGTTGAAAACATTAATTGGAGCCACTTTTGTTCTCGGACCTACCCCGAAAAATGGCCGGAAGTGGCCGGATTTGACATTCCCAAACCGGCCAAAACCTAGGTTTTAATTCGTATTTCCTACAGCGAAAAACAGTAAATCCTAACCAACCATCAACTAGAGCACAAAAAATAGTCGAGAAATCATACCTCAAGCGTCGGAAATGATGGCCGGAGGAGAGAGAAATCGCCGGCGAAGATTCGGGTAAAACCGACGAATACGCGACGGCAGGGTGGCGGCGACGGCAGGGAGGCGGCTGAGGTGACGGCAGGGAGGTGGCGACGACTCGGTGAGAGAGGGCGGAGGTGATGGTGGAGAGAGATGGGGAAGAAGGAAGGAAAACCAGAAATGGGGAAGAAGGAGGCTAGGGTCGTTTCTGCAGATTTATTCGACTTTGCGCGACAAATACAAAAATCCGTCGCGCAAAATAGCATTAATGAATCTTGCGCGACGACATATCCGTCGCGCAAAATGGCATTATTGAACCTTGCGCGACGGAAATAACTCTGTTCGTCGCGCAAAACAAATTCTGCCCGCCAAAATTTTGGGATTTAGGGTTTGGCAGTGTGCCTTTTGCGCGACGAAGTAAGTGAGCGTCGCGCAATATAATCCTTGCGCGACGCAAAACACTCTATTCGTCGCGCAAAACACATTCTGGCCGCCAAAATTTTGGGATTTAGGGTTTAGCGGTGTGCCTTTTGCGCGACAAAGTAAGTAAGTGTCGCGCAATATAATCATTGCGCGACGGAAACCACTGAATTCGTAGCGCAAAACACATTATGGCCGCCAAAATTTTGGGATTTAGGGTTTAGCGGGAGGCTGAAACTGAAGGGTCTGTGCCTTTTGCGCGACGAAGTAAGTAAGCGTCGCGCAATATTATCCTTGCGCGACGGAAGTATCTCTGTTCGTCGCGCAAAACACATTGGGGCCGCCAAAATTTTGAGATTTAGGGTTTAGCGGGAGGCTGAAACTGAAGGGTCTGTGCCTTTTGCGCGACGAAGTAAGTAAGCGTCGCGCAATATCTGTCGCGCAAAATGGCATGAATGAACCATGCGCGACGGAAATAACTGGCTTCGTCGCGCAAAACACTTCTGGCAGCCAAAATTTTGGGATTTAGGGTTTGGCTGGAACTGAAGGGTCTTTGCCTTTTGCGCGACGAATTCATGTAATTCATCGCGCGAGTTCAAGATTGTGATTCGGTTGAAATTTTCGCTAAGTGTTCAGAGGGTCGAGGGATTGCGCGACGAATGGATTTGTATTGCGCGACGTTTTTATTCTGTTCGTCGCGCTAGTTCAGAATTTCATTCGGTTGAAATTTTCACTAAGTGTTCAAAGGGGTTGGAGGGGTGAATTGTGTGTCCCAGATTGCGCGACGAATGAAATCACATCCGTCGCGCAATCTTTATGACTTTCACTTTGCACGACGATATTAATGTTATTCGTCGCGCAAAACCTAAACCCTAAAATGTAAACCCTAAGCCCTAAGCCCTAAACCCTAAACCCTAAAATAGTTTCAATGATCCAACCGGCAAACTTATTTTTTTATACTTGGAGATTGTATACGCCAAAAATCAAAACGACCAAACATTCAGATATCAGAAAACGGGACAAAATATTTCGACGGTTATAAATGAAAAGTCATGATTTAACGGTTATTTTAACTCCGATTTTGATCATTTTTTACAACAACATTTGTTGACCCTATATGAATAGAATGACTGAATTTGATCTTCAATTTCAGATTTTTACACTAGGGGATACCACATAAATGTTAAGTTACATTTGTGAATGTATGAACAAATTATAAGGTTTTTGGTGAATATATGATTTTGATAGCACACACAGTCTACGTAACTAGTTTCAGTCATCCAGCCGTCAAACTTGTTTTTTTATACTTCGAGATCATAGACAGCAAAAATCGGACAAAAAAAACATTCAGAGATTAAGTAACGGGGTAAAACTTTTCGACGGTTCTAAATAAAAAGTGATGATTGAACGGTTATTTTAACTCCGATGTTGATGATTTTTTGCAGCTATAGTCCTTCACTCCATATGAATACAATGAACTAATTCGATCGCCAATTTTAAATATATATGTGTGTATATATTATAGTATAAAGTTACCTAATATATATTCGCGCGACGAAGTGCTTATTATCGTCGCGCAAAAACATCATACGCGACGCATATATATTTGTCGCGAAAACTATTGCGACGAGGTTTATTCGTCGCGCAAAATTTACGCGACGCATATTTATGCGTCGCGTATGGTGTTTTTGCGCGACGATAAGGGTTCTTCGTCGCGCAAGGATTTGGCGCCATAACTCCTCATTTAATTCAAATTGTGTATGCTTTGTATTTTTTGGAAAGGTTTTGTATTCATCATTTTTTATGCTTTGTATTTTTTGGAAAGGTTTTGTATTTCTTCATCAAAACCAAACTAAATTGATAATTAAGATTTGAATCGACCGATTTTATCGGTTTGACTAGATTGATGCCACTAATCATGAACCAAAGTGAAGAAAAATAAGTGGCACACAGGTAATATTGGAGAAATAACTTAAATTTTCTGTTTAAACATGAAGAAATAACTATATTTTGGTGAAAAAAAAAATAATTGAAGAGGCCTTAAGGCATGAATAAATAAATAAATAAATAAAAACCAATCAACAAGCATGGGATCGTAATAAGTACTGACTAAAGTATTGACATTCCAATGAAGTTTTGATGAAATATGGAGAATGAATACACAACTACATATGGACAACTACATATATTCAAAGATTTGTATTACACAAAATGAATACACTAACATAATAAATTTACAAATAAATTCATTATTCATCATCTCAACTATAATAACTTTCGTTATCGTCGCTATCATCACTCTCGGTCTCCCAATCTTCTTCCTCCTCCTCCTCTATAACTGCATCTTCGGCGTTGCTAGGGCCCACTGCAACATCGTATCGGGGAAGATCACCGAGGTCAATTGTAATTGACTGAATCGGTATTTCGACTGAAGACACTCCTTCTTTTTGAAACGGTTCTTGTATAACATTTGTATCTCGAAGTGTTTCCGCATCATTTTCCATTGAAGATTCTAAACGTTGGTCAGCCACATTGTCGACGTCGTTGTCACTTTGGTCTAGTTCTGGTATATCATACACGTTCCTATGATCCATCTTCTGCACAACTTTCCACCCGCTCCCGGCTTTAGGGTCATCTAGATACACAATTTGGGACGCCATGTTTGCCAAAATGTACGGGTCGTCATCATACCAAGTTCTGTTAATGTTCACAGACAGTAATCCATGGTCGATTTTAACACTTCCCGCCCTATTTGGGTTGGTATCGAACCATCGACACTTAAACATGATGACTTGGTATCGATCTTTGTAAAGCAATTGCACGACAGTTGTCAATTTGCCATAGAAATCAATGTCCGTACTTTCGCCTCCACCTGGGACATGGACACCGCTGTTTTGCGTACACAACTTGTCATCTCGTGCGGCCCCCAAAAATTTGACGCCGTTAACATTACAACCCGAGAAAAATTCAGCGCGAATTGGGCCGAACGCCAAGTTATATAACTCATCACTGTAAGTGGGGGAATTCGATGATTTCAATTTATTCACCTAATAGTATACAAAACCATTGACATGTTAGTCTGACAAAATTAAATACTACAATTTATATTTGTCAATTACAAAACACTTATAACTTACAGAATCCAAAAACCATTGTGGAAATAATTCACGGTGTTTCCGGGCAACCAAATGTGATGGATGTTCTCGCTTCATCATCTGTTCATGCTCATCTAAGTAGGCCATTATCTCATCACAATTGTTCAGTACGAACCACTGCGCTACCTCCATGTCATTTCTAGAAAACGACTCTCCTCGTCCAGGATCTCCAAATGGTCGTGCGCTTTGGGCAAAAACAGAAAGTTTTTCATTTCTCATACCTCCGTCATTATTGCGTTGAGGACGATTGAAAACCGCCTCCACATCTTTTAAATACATTCCACAGAAAGTAAGCGACTCATATTGAACCCAAGCCTCTATAATTGATCCTTCGGGCTTTGCTCTGTTGCGTACACTTTTTTTCAGCTCTCCGAGAAGCCTGCCAAAATAAAACGATATGATACAAATTAGCAAAGTGTCGATAATGATGCATACACAAATGATAAAGATTATATACCTTTCTATTGGATACATCCAGCGATAGTTGACAGGACCAGCAAGCAATGCCTCTTCTGGCAAGTGAACCATCACATGCATCATACTTGTGAAGAAAGCTGGAGGAAATATCATCTCAAACTTGCATAGGACTTGGACAATGTCATGGCGCAACTGAAACATGTCTGTCCTTCTCAATGTTTTTGCCGTCAGTTGGGAAAAAAATCTGGATAACAACATGATTGGCTTCACCACATCTTCCGGCAATAGGTGTCGAATACCCACAGGAAGTAGGCGTTGCATAAACACATGGCAGTCATGGCTCTTAAGTCCAGTAAATTTACCCCCATCGACATTCACGCAACGTACGATATTAGAAGCATACCCATCGGAAAATTTGACAGACGATACAAACTTTAGAAACTCTTTTTTGTCATTCGGTTTCATAGAAAAGAATGCAAGATCCCTTCTAGCTTTATCATTGTCCCTATTCATCCATAAACCCCTTCGTATGCCCATTCTTTCCAAATCAAGACGAGCTTTGATCGTGTCCTTCGCCTTCCCCTCGATATCTAGAATCGTGCCCACCAATGTGTCGAATACATTTTTCTCAACATGCATCACATCTAGATTGTGCCTCAATTTCAGTTTCGACTAATATGGGAGCTCAAAAAACATAGGCTTGTGCGTCCAGTTCAAATGTGTAGAAGGTCTGGTCCGACTAACTGTTTTTCCGAACGGAGCAAAATCCAAACGGTTCAGCTGTTCCAAGATCTCATCACCGAACCATTCTCTAGGTCTGAGGCGACGCTCTGTGTTCCCGTCGAACTCTTTATCTTTTTCCCGCCATTCGTGGTCCCATGGCAACCATCTCCGATGACCAAGGTAACAAACTTTTTCCGCGTGCCAACCAGAAGTTACATCTTCCTTGCATACAGGACATGCCATATAACCCTTTGTGCTCCACCCAAAAACCATTGCATATGCTGGAAAATCATTCACAGTCCACATAACTGCTGCCCGCAAAGTGAACATCCTCCCAGTTGATTTATCGTACGTGCGAACACCGTTTGTCCATAAATCCTTCAGCTCATCAACCAGAGGCCTTAAGTACACATCAATTGACCTGCCAGAATCCTCAGTTATCAAAACAGTCATCATCATGTATTCTTTTTTCATGCATTTCCAAGGCGGCAAATTATATGGAAATGCGAAAATCGGCCAAGTGCTGTGGTGTTGGTTTAGAACCCCATACGGATTGAATCCGTCAGTGGCAAGTCCCAATCTAACATTTCGGGGATCAGCAGCAAACTCGGGGAACGCTCGATCGAACTCTTTCCATGCCTCCCCATCTGCAGGATGCCGCATCACATCATCGTCTACCCGTTTTTCCTTATGCCATCTCATGTCTGTAGCAGTATGCGTCGACATATACAATCGCTGCAACCTAGGTTTAAGGGGCAGATAACGCATGACTTTTTGTGGTATCTTAGTCGCTCTATTCTGGGATGTCATTTTGAACCTCGACTCATTGCATATAGGGCATGTATCCAACGTTTCATGCTCTTTGTAGAATAACATGCAATTGTTTTTGCAAGCGTGGTTTTTTTCATAACCCAATCCAAGACCATGCAACACCTTCTGTGCATGTTTATGGTCTTTCGGCAAACAATTGTCCGTCGGAAGCATTCTCTTGAAAACCCCCAAAAAGTAATCAAAACACAAGTTCGACATACGATACTTTATTTTTCCGTGCATTAGCTCCACAATGGCAGTGAGAACGGAAAAGCTCTCGCACCCCGGGTATAACTCTTGGTTGGCATTTTTTAACAGTTTTTCATACTGCTCAAACTCCGCACTGTCTATTGGTGTAGGCACGTCATCTTCCCCTTCCTGATTGATGTTGGTCGATGCGAATGGAAAAAAATCCTGTATAATACCCATGACTTGATCATTAGGATCCACAATAGGTTCAACATTGTCCACTCTTGGGGCATTTGAAGACGAAGCATGGTCTACTTGTTCGCCGTGAAGGTTCCAAATGCTATATGTTTCAATCATTCCATTCCTTACTAAATGAAATCCAAAATTTTCAATTGTCTCAAACAACGTGTTGTTACACCTCCTACAAGGACAACGGATTCTAGTTGCACCCGGTTTGTGTCTACGTGCAAACTCAATAAAATCCTCGATTCCATCCAAGTATTCGTCTGCGCATCTATTCGGGTTCTGGATCCACCTTCTGCTCATAATTCCTGAAACCACAATCACGACACAACAATCACAACAACTTCATACGAAGTTATAATGTCACCTTATGCCTCCGGTAAGGGCCCTATCCCATTCGGGAATGCATAGTCCTATCACGTAACCCACGGCTACATGAGATTAGATTTCGACGTGGATTAATTTCGGCAGCATCTCGACACAGTTCTTGAAGTGGGCATAGGTATAAATACCTACGTACCCCCCGAAGAACGTACCGAGATGACACCGAAATCTCCACAATCAAAACCTAATCCTGTAGCCGAAGATTATGTGACAACACTATGCATTACCAAACTGTCCAAATAATGGGACAATTCAAGAATTAATTGGACCGCAGTCATGCCTTACGCATCCATGCACGAAATCCAACTAATCACGAACGGGAAACTACGTGTTACTAAACATAAAAATAAAAGTACGAAGTTAATTTCAATTAACTTCGTACATCACAACACATTGTGCTACGTCACGCACAATTTCGCAACATTATAAACATATAACTTCACAAAAAAATTACAAACATAACAAACAAACTTTTACAATAACATACCTTCTCAATCGCTCTCCACCAATCACTAATCACAAATATCCCTAACGAGAACAAAATTAATAGCATTAGTACGAATTTACATTAATACATTTAAACTAACGACAAAAAATACATACCTAATAAACGTATAGAATTCACAGCAGAGCAGCAGCAGGGAGGGAGAGTGAGAGAGAGGCAGAATGCAATTTTTGCATTCTGCCTCTGAAATGGCAGATACAAATATGAAGAAGAAGGACTTTGCGCGACGAATAAGGGAAATTCGTCGCGCGAAACGCCGTCGCGAAAACCCACTTTTCCGTCGCACAAAACAACATTTCCGTCGCGCAATCACGTGTCGACATCTGCTTTTTTGCGCGACGAACAAAATTATTCGTCGCACAAACTTCCGTCGCGCAAATACGATCCGGCGTCGCGCAAAGTGAAACTTTCGTCGCGCAAATAATACTATTTCGTTGCGCAAGCTTGCACCGCTATTAAACTTTACGCGACGACGGCACTTCCGTTGCGCAAAAAAACATAATCCACCCTGCATTTTGGCGCCAAAAATAAGTTTCCCTCGTTTTCTTACGCGACGGTACATTTTTTCGTCGCGCTAAGTTGTCTTTTGAGACGAAAACTCTCGTCGCGCAAAGTTTTTTTACCGCCATAAAAGGAGCCAATTTTCTGTCCATCTTTACGCGACGAATATTAGGAATTGTCGTGCAATGTTATCATGCGCGACGATTTTTGTTGTCGCGCAAGATTTTGGCGCCAACCAAATAAACGGGTTTTTATTCACCACCTTTGCGCGACGAAATTTATGTTAGAGTCGCGCGAAATAGACTGTTGTATGCGCAACGGAATTTTTTTTTCGTCGCAACAGTACTTCTTGCGCGACGAAAGTATGTTCGTCGCGCAAATAGTAAATCGTAGTAGTGTTACATTAATTGGCTAATGAAATCTTGCTACCACAACATTTAGACAATGATCAAATGCTTATCGACCGAATATCGTCTAATAAAGTGATAATTGATTTTTAACATGTTTTGTGTTTAGCGATATACAATTGAATAAGGATTAATGACACAAAGAACTTATATTGTCAAACTCAAGATAAGTGTTCGAACAAAAAAACCACTCGAGATAAGCGTGTGGCAGATGTGTTAATATATAGCTCCCATTATTAATTCCGTGCTCACAAATCATTCATCGGATATAGTGCGTTCCTATGCTCACAAATCATTCATTCGATATATTGCTTTCTCAGTTGTGCAAGAGAAATTTCAAATATCTTTCATAAATATCGCATGTGGAAGTTGTGCTGCTAACAAGAGAGACCATCACACACTGATTGATTTATAGCAAAAGAAAATTGAAAAGAGAAAAAGAAAAGAAGAATAGCTAGCTGTTTTGATCCCACATGCCTCATATGCATGTGCATGTTTTTAGTGTTTGCTTGTTTGGCCTGCACTAGCTAGCTGATATGATAACGTATTTGATTCTGAATATATATTTTAAGAACCACTTTTTACGAAAAAAACGATTACCACATGTTTGGGTCAACATTGAATATATATGTTTGGGTCAACATTGAATATATATTACAATAATCTTAGTAAGAATATTACTGTGATTGGCAAGTAACAATAATATTATATTGATAAATTTAATCTTATAGTTATTGGCAATATCCGAATTCTTAAAATCTTCATACATCATCCATTAAGTAACTTATCACTCTCATTCCATATTAGAAACATGTATATTGCTTAAAGTGTGCATGAAACTGTTGACTTTTGTTTATCGTTTGGTAATTGTTGCTTGCTTACACGTTTTCAAAATTAAAGACATTAAAGTCCAACTTTAAACAAATCTTTTCAAACAAATATTATACTATTTAACGTAAGTGAAAGATTAAGTACACTAGAAAGCTTTAAACAATATTACTATTGAAAAGCTTAATAAAATTACTATTCAACGTTGCATAAAACCCTTCTAAAACAATTTTAAACTATTGCCAAGTTGATCTACACAGTTTTGGAAGAGAATAAAAAACTTTAAGAGCACTTCCATCAATTTGTCATGAAAAATAACAAGGGCAAGGCAAGGGCAGTTATCATTCACATAAATAGTGGTAGCCCTTGCAAAGGCTTGTGATGTTTCCACCTGTTGCCATGACAACCGCTATTCACATGAGATATGAGAAAAGAAATTTGTATAGAGTTTTAGTGTGAGAAGGGAAGAATATGACTACGTATTTATTTTTAAAAAATTCTGAATTTTATTTTATTTTTTTAGATTTTTTTTTTTTTTTTTTTCATTGCTGACGTCAGCAAATCCAGACTAGAAAAAAGGCTGTTTTTGCCTTTGAACTGGCCCAATTTGCTGGAACCCAGCTGCTGCCCGGACAACTTAAGCTCACTGAAATGCCAACCTGTGATTTGGGCTCCCTCCAACCCTGGCAAAAACAACCGCTGGAGTTGCTCTAATTACTCAAGGCCAACCAGCCATTTAATTACAAAATCCATTTAAGGCTGGTTACATTGGTCCGTTTTCTACGAGAAAAACTTCTCAGCATCCACATCAGTATTCCAAACCAATCCAATTATGACTGGCCATAGACTTAAAAAATATGTATGCCTATTTTCTTCCTCATCTCATCGGCATCCCTCTCTCTCTCTCTCCTCCTCTTTTCCTCTTTCAGTCCGTAAAATTTTGCAACTTTGTTCTTCTAATTCTTCTCCCTCTTCAGTCACTCCATCACCCACACATCATGTATTAATTTCCCCATTTTATCATTTTATCTCTATATTTAAACAGAGATGAAAAAGGATAATAGGTAGTGATAATGAAATGGCTGGTTCTTAGGGATTTGCCCCCCAGTTCATTAAAAAAAAGGCTGAATAAGGAGATGATAAGCTTTCCCCCAAACAGCACCTTCAATGTTTCCTGACAAAATCGAAACAACAGTCTCTCTCAGCTCCATCATGTCTAATTTTCCAAAACTCAAAAAAAAAGAAGAAAGAGATTCCTCAGATTGGAGGAGAGACAATGACGCCGGATAAATTTTTTCTCCTCCAAACCGTACCGAGTTCTTCCACAGATTCGAAGCCAACCCAATCTTTCTCAAGTCCATTTGGAGAGAACTGGGAAAGACGAATCGGGGGTGTGTGGTTGATGATGATGGAGAGAGAGAGAGAGATGCCGACGAGAGGAGGAAAAAAATAGGCATAAAATATTTTTAAATCTGTGGCCAGCTGTCAAAATTGGATTGGTTTGGGATATTGATGTGGATGCTGATGGTGGAATCACTGTGACAGGGAAGTTTTTCTCATTTTCTACACATACTAAAGTCAATTTCTTTAATTTGGCCTCCACATTTGGTGATCAAAACAAACAGCTCTTAATAAAGTTAGATATCTTGTCATAAGCTTGGCTCGTTTTTCGTTTAAGTTATTGTTTGTTTACCAATTGGTTGATTATTATTAAATTTCAACTTGTATTATATTAAAATTTCAAATTTTGTTGCTTCATTATTGTTTATTGAAATTGAGATGGATAGTGTATAGACCAATAGTGTTAAACCTGGAAAATTTAATGAGACAAATTTTAAGATGTGGCAAAGACAACTTGAATATTGGTTAACTGTTTTAGGGCTAGCTTCTGCCTTAGAAGATCAAACCACACCTAATCAAACTATTGAAACCACTTCTTAAACTAAGAGAAATATGACAAAGAAGAATTAGAATATCATTGCCATAACAGAATCCTTAGTGCTCTCTCTGACAATCAATATTATGTTTCTCAAGATACAAAAATGCAAAAGATTTGTGGGATGAATTAGAGGCTAAATATGAGATAGAAGATGCAGGAATAGATCATTATACAATCTCAGACTTTAATAACTATATGATGGTTGAGAATAAAATAGTAAGTGAACAAATTCATAAGTACCAAGATTTTTTGAGAAAAGTAGAACTTAAGGGTACTTATTTTAGTGAAGAGTTTAAAGTTTCTTGTCTCATTGATAAATTACCCTCAAGTTGGTCAAACTTGGCAAAAGCCCTTAGGCACAAACAAGGAGATTTAATGTTAACCCAAGTATTGAACTCCCTTATGATTGAAGAGAAACATAGATCAAGTAACAAGCCTGAGGAAGGGAAGACAAAGGTGAACCTAGTGGAAAGTTCAAATAGTGGGAATCGTTTCCAATCTAGAAGGAAACTTTTCAAGAGGATAAACAGAAATAGCCAACAAATCATAATCAACTCAACCGAAACCAAAATCGCCAGCACAATAGACCCCATAATAATTCCAATGGCAATATGGTTGAACGCAGATAGAGATGTGATAGAGAGGGAGAGAAAGGGTTTGAACGCAGATAGAGAAAGGGCTTCATTGAGAAGGAAGGGACTTTTCATCGAATGGCCAATGAAAAATTAGGTTGATAGAGAACTTAAGTTTAGCATGTTTTTGAACCACGTCCCTTTTTTTATAAAACCGACGTGCTTTTTACAACTTAAGTTTAGTGTGTTTTTGATCGATACAGTGGGAATCATTTCCAATCTAGAAGGAAACTTTTCAAGAGGATAAATAGAAATAGCCAACCAAATCATAATCAACTCAACTGAAACCAAAATCGCCAGCACAATAGACCCCATAATAATTCCGATGGCAATATGGTTGAACGTAGATAGAGATGTGATAAAGAGGGAAAGAGGGTTTGAACGCAGATAGAGAGATGGCTTCATTGATAAGGAAGGGACTTTTCATTGAAATGGCGAATGAAAAATTAGGTTGACAGAGAACTTAAGTTTAGCATGTTTTTGAACCACATCCCTTTTTTTTATAAAATCGACGTGCTTTTTACAACTTAAGTTTAGCGTGTTTTTGATCGATACAGTGAGAATCGTTTCCAATCTAGAAGGAAACTTTTCAAGAGGATAAACAGAAATAGCCAACCAAATCATAATCAACTCAACCGAAACCAAAATCGCCAGCACACAATAGACCCCATAATTATTCCAATGGCAATATGGTTGAACGCAGATAGAGATGTGATAGAGAGGGAGAGAGAGGGTTTGAACACAGATAGAGAGAGGGCTTCATTGAGGGACTTTTCATCGAATGGCAAATGAAAAATTAGGTTGACAGAGAACTTAAGTTTAGCATTTTTTGAACCACGTCCCTTTTTTTATAAAACCGACGTGCTTTTTACAACTTAAGTTTAGCGTGTATTTTATCGATGTCATTTTTTATTAAGAATTGACGTGCTTTGATACCCACCACGTCGCTTCTATACTTGCCAACGTGGTTTGTAGCATATGTTACAACCACATCACTTAAATGAAATTCCGACGTCTTTTAAGTGACGTGGTTTTAAAATATTGGCATAGTGAAAGGGAAGAAAAGAGACGGAGAGAAGGAAGAAAATAGAGAGTTGAGAAGGGTCATGGGATCCCTTTGGTCCCTACGTGGCTCTGCCACTGTATGAGGGTTAGAACTTGAAACTATTGGTGTGCAAATCAAACCCTTTTTCAGTGGGCTAGACTGCGTCAACACTACTTGCATGTTTTAAATTAGTGTTTTCTTGTGTGATTTGCACTAGCTACTTGCATTCTCCTTACATGATTTTATTTTAATAACCACTTTATTACAGAGTAAAGATGAATGACTTTTGCAAAGGACCCATTAGTATAGTGGTTTGGAGTATTTACTCTCTCAGGCAAGGTCTTGGGTTCAAGTTCTAGCATCCGTGTTGTGTGTGTGAGTTTAATATGCTATTGCCCCTTTCAATAGGAAAGGTCCTAAAAAAAAAAAAAAAAAGATGAATGACTCTTACATGATATATTCATGACACTTAGTTGTTTTAATCCTATATGACCAATTCTTGTCCTTTTTTTATTAAAAAAAAAAAAAGAAGAAGAAAAGGATAAAATCCATTGGAGTGGAGTGGAGAGACAGATTTGACCTCAACTAATGAATGAATAGTAGCTAGCAAAAGTTTATTGGCAGTAAGTTGCGTGAGAGGAGCGCATCGTTGACTCGACTGTAGTCTGTATATGTTTAGCTTTGTGATGAAGTTACTCAGCAGCAGGTCAACCTGTATTGTGCGCTTGGAGTATGTTGTTGTTGGTGGTGTTGTTTGGCCAGGGCAATAAATAAAAGATAAATACTTTAGGTATCATCTCATCCACCTCACAGTTCATCATATAAATCATAATTGGAATTGATAAATTTTCATTCGAAATGGAATCGTTTAATCGTCTATATGCATTGATGAAATGAGTTAATCGTGAGTATCTTCATTGTTCCTAAAAATATCAATTTGGTGAATGAATATAGTGCAGTTATTATTATTTTTAACTGTGATGTAAATAAGATTACAAATAAGGGAGATTCACTAGTATACTCAATATAGGAGGCCAAATTATAAAAAAAACTCTATATGAAATGGACTTTAGAAACACACCCAAAGTTCATTTACAACATAACAAAGAGGCTTTTAATTTCTTTTAAATTACAAAACTGCCATTGATTTCTTAAAACAAATCCAACCCTAAAACCTCATAAAAAAAGCTCAAAACACTCAATAGGGCATCAAAGTAATTTAATAATCAAAATTAAATTCAATAGGGCCAGTCATCATTTTTTAAGTTTTTTTTGGGTTTGTTTATAGAAATTAAACAGTGTATGATTTATTTATAATTTTAGTGCTAAGAATGAGTATATGACTAAATATCTCTACAAATAATGTCGACTATTAAGTTAACATGTATATCAAAATTCATTAATCTCAAGAGAGTGGAGAAAGCCTAAGGTATTTTGTCTACTAATTTTGACGGATGTCAACAGCTTGGTTCATATGTAATGTTATTGTCATGAATACAGAGCCAACTCTACGAAGAAGAATATCAGATGCCTATCACGTGCTCTAATCCTATAATTTATTGTGGATTAATTTAGTTTTATAATTCCGTTGCTCTCTTGACCCAGTAATATTTGTCAGTTTTCAATAATTGTCTTGCGTGCACAAACCTCATTTTACTGTGAAACATTGTTATTTATTTGTTGTAAGAGTTTACATAACGGTAGAAGAAAAAAATAGAGTCGACCATCAAATACAAGAGCCAATTAACATGTCTAGCACGTGGATTAGTTTGTTCACATGGAAAACATGGGTATCCCAATTTCCAAATATTTCTCACTCTCCTTTATGGCATTAAGCTTCTCTAGCTCCCCTCCACTCCACACACTTATATAAAGAGATGTGCATCAAACTTAATTCCCACCAAATCTTGAGCCAATAGCAAGGCATGGGTAGTGAAGTGAGAGCAAGTCATGAGCTACTCCAAGCACAAGCCCACATTTGGAACCACATTTTCAGCTTCATAAATTCCATGTCCCTCAAATGTGCAGTTCAATTAGATATCCCAGATGTCATCCAAAAACATGGCCAACCCATGATTCTTTCCGAGCTTGTCTCCGCCCTACCAATTTCCCCAACAAAAGCTCATTTCATCCCATGCCTCATGCGAATCTTAGTCCACTCCGGCTTCTTTGCCAGAGAAAGTCTGAGTGGTGGCAGCGAACAAGGTTATGTACTAACAGACGCCTCCGCACTCCTCCAGAAAGACAATCCCATGAGCACAAGGCCCTTCTTACTTGCCATGCTCAATCCCATCTTAACCGATCCATGGCAGTATTTGACCACTTGGTTCCAAAATGACAATCCTACGCAGTTTCACGTAGTGCATGGGATGACATTTTGGGATTATGGCAACCAGGACCCGACTCTTGCACATTTTTTCAATGACGCCATGGCTAGCGATGCCCAGTTGATCTCGAGCTTGATGATAGATGACTTCAAGGGGGTGTTTCAAGGAGTGGATTCGTTGGTTGACGTTGGCGGTGGGACGGGAACTGTGGCCAAGTCCATTGCTGATGCCTTTCCTCATATGAAATG
The DNA here is from genome assembly GCF_902201215.1 of Prunus dulcis. Lineage (NCBI taxonomy): Eukaryota > Viridiplantae > Streptophyta > Magnoliopsida > Rosales > Rosaceae > Prunus > Prunus dulcis. Next base: position 11,093,389 of record NC_047652.1, read on the forward strand.
CACCGTATTTGATCTCCCTCATGTAGTTGCTGACCTAAAAGGAAGTAAGAACTTGGAATATGTTGCAGGGACATGTTTGAGGCTGTTCCTGCTGATGGAGATATCTCCAGATCTAATCCTAGCCGTTCATCACAAAGTTGTTAATTTCTGTTTAGCTTTACTTTAACAAACTGTACAGCTGTCATTTGTACAGCTATCTTATTTCAAGTGTATATAAACAATTCAATGTAATCATTATTGTTTAATGAAATGAGAATACAATTCTAGTTTTCTCACATGGTATCACGAGCCCTAGTCTAACGACTTTTCTCTCTCTGCAAATTTTCTTGCGATTTTCTTCCTTGCCAAACAACTTTCTTCGATCACTTTCTCTTTTCTTTTTCACTTTCTCATGGCTACTCCAACCAATTCTGATGCGGCCACTCTTCCACCGCTCTCTTCTCCTTCTTCCCCCAATTCTGATGCACCCAATTCTGTTAATTCGCCATTGTCAAATTCTGTGAGCTCGGTGACTGTCCAAAACATAGCTGGTATGGTTCCTATCAAGCTGAAATCTGGAAATTATCTGTTGTGGAAGAATCTTTTCCTTCCGGTGCTGCGCAAATTCAAGCTTCTTGGTCTTATCAATGGCGCTGAACCTTCTCCTCCACGCACCATCGTTTCTTCTTCAGGCGCTGTTGTTGTGAATCCACGATATGATCTCTGGTATGATCGTGATCAAAGCCTCATGATCTGGCTTATTTCAACTCTCTCTGAGGATCTTCTCTCTCATATTGTGGGCATTGAATCTGCTCAAGATTTATGGAATCTTCTTGAAAGGCGTTTTTCTGGTGTCTCTCGAGCCAATATTCATCAACTGCGCTCTCGTCTTCAAAGCATTTCTAAAGGCGACCTCTCTATGGATTCTTATCTTCAATCTGTGAAGGAAATTGTTGATGGCTTAGCAGCTGCTGGTCAATCGTTGTCGGAATCAGATCTCGTTGCCTATGTGCTTAATGGTCTCCCAGATGAATATGACTCTTTCATTACTTCAATCGAGACACGAATTGAACCTGTTACTCTAGATGAATTACATGCTCTTCTACTCGGCCGTGAGTCTGCGATTCTCAAACGCAAAACTCGATCCACCTCTGCGGTTGCTACTGAGCCTTTTCATGCTTACGCTGCTACTTCTGGTTCTTCTCGCTCCAATTTCAGAGGCGGACGTGGTCGTGGTCGGTTCCATTCCAACTCTGGTTCTCAATTTCATTCTCGTAATCATCCTTTCCCTGGCACCAACAACTCATCTGGCCGAGGCCTTTTACCTACGCCGTCATCTTTTTTTCCTGGCAACACCTCCAATGGTACCAACTCCAATGGTTTCTTCTACAATTCTTCCGGATTCTCTCCTGATCGTTCCATGACTTGTCAAATTTGTGAGCGCAAGGGTCACTCTGCTCTAACATGTCGCCAGAGGTTGAATCTTTCTTACAATGCTAATGTGGTTCCTGCCCGATTTCAAGCTCCTTCCGCGCACTATGCTCACTCTGCTTTTCCGCCTACTGATAATCTCTGGCTTGCCGACTCTGGTGCGTCGAATCATGTTACCTCCAATATGAGCAATCTGGGTCACTCCTCTCCATACACAGGTTCTGAGACTCTCCGTGTTGGTGATGGTAATTCCTTACCTATCTCTCATACTAGGTCTACTATTTTGCATACCTCAAATGCTAAGTTTCATCTCCTAAATGTTCTCCATGTGCCTCAAGTTGCTCATAATTTGCTCTCCGTGCACAAATTTGTTAGTGATAATCACTGTTCCCTAATTTTTGATGAAATTGGTGTATCAATTAAGGACAATGCTACACAGAGGATGCTCTATCAGGGCCCTTGTGAACAAGGTTTATATCCCATTTACTGCAGCTCATCAGTTCAAGTTTCACCTCTCTCCTCTGGCACCTCTCCTATAGCTTTCTTAGTCAGTAAGGCTTCTATTCACACTTGGCACAAGAGGTTAGGACATCCTCATTCTGCTGTGCTCAAGACTATTGTAACTAGTAATCAACTTCCTTTAGAGGATTCTAGCTTTTCTAAGCCCCAATGTACTGATTGTATTCTTGGTAAAGCTACCAGGCTTCCTTTTACCCCTTCTTTCTCTGTATCCACTACACCTCTAGAATTGGTGCACTCTGATGTTTGGGGACCGAGTCCAATTGACTCGTGTACTGGCTATAGATACTATGTACTGTTCTTGGATGATTACACTAAGTACAGCTGGATTTTTCCTCTTAAATTCAAGTCTGATGTTTGTGAGGTTTTCAAAGTTTTTAAGGCAAAAATGGAAAATGTCTTAAATTCCAAGATTAAGTATCTGCGCAGTGACTCAGGTGGTGAATATCTTAGTACTGGCTTTCAAACTTTTCTTAACCAACAAGGCATTATTCATCAATTTAGTTGTCCCCATACTCCTCAACAAAATGGGAGTGCTGAGAGGAAACACCGACACATTGTTGAACTTGCACGGACCTTCTTAGCTGCATCTGGAGTACCTCATAAATATTGGGTGGATGCCTTTCTCACTGCTACTTATCTCATTAATCGCTTGCCTCACACTACTAGCCATATGTCTCCTTGGCAGCTTCTCTTTAACACTCCTCCCCATTATCATAGTCTCAAGGTTTTTGGCTGTGCATGTTTTCCATGGCTCCAACCCTATGCTCCCTCCAAACTTCATCCTAAAAGTAAACTCTGTGTTTTTCTTGGTTATAGCATGAATCATTCTGGTTACAGATGCTTGGACCCTGTAACGGGGAGAGTTTTCACTTCAAGGCATGTTATTTTTCATGAGGACCACTTCCCTTTTACTGTCTCTTCTTCCTCCCCACCATCTTCTTCCTCCTCCACTTTTCAATTTCCTATTAACCTTACTTTTCTACAGTCTTCTTCTCCAACTAGGGAGGTCTGCACTTCTTTACCTCCAGTCTCTCCTTCTTCCACCTCACCACAGTTGAACTTCTCTTTGTCTCTTCCTGCTTTCCCTCTAGGCTCTCCTTCAGCATCTGATTCTCCTTTACCCTCTTCAATTGCCTCTTTACCTTCCCCTGCTCCACCTCCCCAAAATACTCATTCTATGGTTACCCGATCCAAAAATGGCATTACCAAACCAAAAGCTCTTTTTGCCACTCAACATCCTATTTCTTCCTCTCTTGATCACCTCTCTCTTTTCCCCACCACACCTACTACATATAAACAGGCTGTGAAATCTAAAGTATGGCAAGATGCCATGCAAGCTGAATTTGATGCTTTGCTCAAGACCAATACATGGACCTTGGTTCCTCCTTCTTCTTCTCAGAATATTGTTGGCTGCAAATGGGTATATCGAATCAAACATACAGCTGATGGTTCTGTGGAACGGTATAAGGCTCGACTGGTTGCGAAAGGATTTCATCAACAAGAGGGTTTGGACTACACTGAAACCTTTAGTCCAGTAGCTAAACCCGTGACCATTCGACTATTTCTTTCTCTGGCGGTTCAATTTGACTGGTTTTTAAACCAATTAGATGTCAGCAATGCCTTCCTTCATGGTTCTTTAAAGGAAGATGTTTTTATGGAGCAACCTCCAGGTTTTCTTGACTCTACAACACCTCATTATGTCTGCAAGTTGAATAGGTCTCTCTATGGTTTAAAACAAGCTCCCCGGGCTTGGTATGAGGAATTGTTTCATTCTTTGCTGCAGTTGGGTTTTCGATCTTCACAAGCAGATTCATCTCTTTTCATCAAAAGTGCTCCTTCTCTGGTTTTTATCCTTGTTTATGTGGATGATATCTTGGTCACTGGTCCTTCTTCTCTTGCTTGTCACCAAGTGATTAAACAACTCAGCTCTATTTTTCCCGTTAAAGATCTTGGCCCAGTGCATTACTTTCTGGGATTAGAAGTTCATCGCAGCTCTCAAGGTCTTGCTTTATCTCAGACAAAATACGCCTATGATCTTCTTCAACGAACTGACTTTCTTGGTGCCAAACCTTGTTCAACTCCCTTGGGCTCCTCTAAGTTGGATCTTGATAGTCCAGCGCTTTCTGACCCTACCTTTTATCGTTCTACCGTTGGGGCACTTCAGTATCTTACTTGGACCAGACCTGATTTAGCTTTTGCTGTTAATCAGGTCTGTCAACACATGCACAACCCCAGAGAATCTCATTTAGCTGCTGTAAAAAGGATCCTAAGGTATCTTAAAGGCACTCTTCATCTTGGTCTTTGGTTTAAAAAGGGTCAGCCTCTTCTTCAAGCTTTTTCTGATGCTGATTGGGCAGGTTGCCCTGTTGATCGACGTTCTACAAGTGGTCTTTGTGTTTTCCTTGGCCCCAATCTTCTCTCTTGGTCTGCCAAGAAGCAAACTACGGTTGCTCGTAGCTCCACTGAGGCTGAGTATCGAAGTGTTGCCTTAGCTGCTGCTGAATTGGTTTATCTAGCTAAATTGTTTAAAGACATTGGTTTTTTTCTAGGCACTCCTCCTCTTCTCTGGGTGGATAATCAATCTGCTATTTCTTTGGCTTCTAATCCTGTGTTTCATGCCAGGACCAAACACGTGGAAGTTGATTATCACTTCACACGAGAACTGGTGCAAAATGGTTCTCTTAGACTTCACTATGTTTGTTCTTCTAATCAACTTGCTGATATTTTTACAAAGTCTCTATCTTCCTCTCGATTTGTGTATCTTAGATCCAAGCTTTCCGTTTGTGACACTACCTTCAGCTTGAGGGGGGCTGATAGAGATATCTCCAGATCTAATCCTAGCCGTTCATCACAAAGTTGTTAATTTCTGTTTAGCTTTGCTTTAACAAACTGTACAGCTGTCATTTGTACAGCTATCTTATTTCAAGTGTATATAAACAATTCAATGTAATCATTATTGTTTAATGAAATGAGAATACAATTCTAGTTTTCTCACACCTGCGGCGGATGCTATTGTTTTGAAGGTAAATCATCTCATCCTTTGTGATATTATATTATTAAATACAGATTTCCATTTATGATTTTGTTTGGTTATTGTGTATGACAAAGAGTGGATATTGCATGACTGGAGTGATGAAGAATGCGTGAAAATACTTGAGTGATGTAAAGAGGCAATTACAAGAGAGGGCAAGAAAGGCAAGGTGATTTTCGTAGATATGACGGTGGAGAACAAGAATAAAGATAAGGAATCTAGGGAAACACAACTTTTCTTCGATATGCTGATGATGGTCTTGGTTAAAGGAAAAGAAAGGAATGAGAAAGAATGGGCTAAGCTCTTTTCTGATGCAGGTTTCACCCACTATAAGATTACTCCATGTTTGGGTTTAAGGTCTCTTATTGAGGTTTATCTTTGATTTATAATGAAGCACACCTGCTTAATATATTATGTTGGCAGCATTTAGTGTATTGTAATCTTTTTCAGGGTAAATTAGTGTTACCTAGTTTATTTAGTATTGTATTAAATGCAAGTTTGTCAATTTGGGAGCTGCTCTCGAAATTCTGTGGAAAATGTTGGAGTTAATTCTTGTTATGTATGTATTCCACCAAAAGGAACATATATAAGCGGTGACTTTTGTCTCTTTGCTTAGAAACAGTAATCAACACCACCTCTTCTAACTATCTAGTTCTCTCTTCGTCGTTTGGCAATTGCTCAGATTTTTCAAATTCCTTTTCCATATTAGGCAAACCTCACTTTGATCCTTGTGGTTTATCACGTTTATTACTAGTGTCTTGTGGTTTCAATTTGATCATTTTCATCCATGTGGTGCAATTCAAGGACATTCTCTAATTTTCGTCAAATTAGAGTAACTGCATCGTCAAATTAGAGTAACTGCGGTTACTTGTTGAGGAGCATTTCGGTCCAAAACAAGAAAGATAAAAATTTATAATTTAAAAAAAAAAAAAAAGGAAAGAGAGAAGGAAGAGAGAAACCCTCTGCACCACCACCCCCGCCAGCCCACACACCAACCACAACACTCGACCCCATGTCCCCAACCCAATACCTCTCTCTCTCTCTCTCTCTCTCTCTCTCTCACACACACATGCCCCTCCGTGACTGTAACACCCATTCCCCAATTCCCTCATCCAAACCATGTATCTCCTCGCCGATGTTCCCTAGTGCGCCCCACCCCTCCTCAATATCTACTTACCACACATAGTCCCTTCCCCCATGCCAACCCAAAGTAGAAGCCTCAACCAGGGCCGGCCCTAAGGCATGGGCAAGGAGGGCGACTGCCATGGGCCTCCAATTAAAGAGTCCCCAAAATTATATATATATATATATTATGTATACAATATATAATATTGGCCCATAGCTATATACTTATATATATTTAAAAATATTATTCATATTCCCCAAAATATAAAAGCTGACAGGACCCTTCCCGAATTCTTTGAAATTCAGGACGAATCTTGTGGTATTACCGAGATCATACTGATGCTGGTCCCACTTACCAAAAACGATACGAGACTTTATACTGAAATTTCGGCAGAGTCTCCCCTGAAAAATGGACATTCCCAAAAAATTTCAACCTGTTAAAACACATTTAATAACACCAACCGACAGCATGCACAAGATAATATCACACAATTTACATAATAGGCCTCCGGCCTTACAATCAACCATAACATAGGCAATATCAGAGCAATCTAAAGAATTTCAGTTTACAAATGAAAATAAAGTTCAACAGAAGAGAAACGATAGTTTATCCTACATAAGCTCGGGCTCGGAGTTCACAAATTGATACGGCCGTTCAATTTCAAGATGATCTACTGCCTGGGGTGGGCAAAACAGAAAAGGGTGAGTGGACAAAAGCAAAGTTTAATTCACATTTGAAAACAACATAATATAACCCCTACCGTTTAGAAAACAATGCTGAAAACAATATGTATTCAAACCGATGTAGCTGCATATATGTATATAGTTTAGACAAAACCATAGAGAAATCCGAATTCTCGTAATAGTATACCATCACCAATCTCATCCCAAAACCTTTCCCGACTACTCTCTCAAAATGCGTGTCTATTGGCACGGCGAGCAAGGAAGTATTCACACCGAAAAACAAGAAGGAATGAATAGGTATATACACATATACAAACATATATATATATATATATAATATAATATATATATATATAAGTATGACACTACCAAGTACCCAACACATATCCAAGAATAAATATTCATTCTCAAAAATAGCACATATCCATTCCAAAATAATCAAAATCCGCAATTATTAGAATATACTTCATTTACTTTCATAAAAATATTGCATTCATCATTTAAGTAAATAAGAACTCAATAATCAATAAATCATTATGTATATTTTTCCCATCCTTGAAAATATTGATTATAGTTAAAAACAAAGTCAATTCACAGATAGTCCCACGCTGCTTGACCCTGAGAGGGTCCCACCTGCTGTGTACGCTGGGTCGGAGTACCTATTTCAAAATATGAGGACTAGATTAAAATAAAGCTTTTCGAACGAGAACTTTAAAATAAATTCTTAATTTTCTGGTGTGTGTACGACGAATGAGAAGTTTCTAAGGTCCAACTACGTAATCTGAATGATGGAATGGCTTTTGGATGACGCTCGTTCGACCGAGTGGTCAAACTTTTTGAATTTGGTCAACGAAACTTGCGGGCCCTGGGACCTCTGATTTCTAATCCGAAAGTTCCTATAGGTTCAACAAGATTTAATATACACAACTTGAAAGTTTGGTCTAAATTGAACAGGTGGATCGCTCGCGATCACACTATCGGACGGTTATCGTTTAACATAATCTTTGAATCACTGAATCGAAGCATCCAGGACTATGATTCAAGATCTGCGAATTTCTACCCAATCCTAGAGATGCCTAGATCAACACATTTGAAATTGGAGTCGATCCAATGTTCCGAATATATTGAACCCGGATAATGCTAATATGCGTAATCAGATCGACAGTCAAATGAGAACCAAATTTAAATATGAGCATATCGTCGTGCTTGGGACGACATGAGGATCATTTTAGGACCAAATGGGTCACCCAAACAATGCCCACGTACCGCCACACTCGCTGCGACCTAAAAATTCTCAAAACACCCAACTATACCTATACCTACGTGACCAGGACAACAAGTGGAACAACTTTTGTTCTTAGACCATGGCCAAAAAGTGACAGAAACTTGCTGGAAACATGAGCCGAAAACTGGCCAAACTTTAAGCTATAAATCAAATTCCAAAACTCAAAAATTGATGCTAATCAACCGAACCATCAGCTAGAACACGTTGAGAGGATGAGAAAGCATACCTAGATCGACGAAAATGGTTATTGGAATCGCCGGAACGGGCGATGGAAATTTTGGGTCAAAACTGTTCAGTTTTTTTTCAATTTTCCTGGAGCCTGAGCTTACTGTTGAGGCGGCAGAAGGGTGGGATGGAGAAAGGAGATGGAGGTGGTTGTTTTGGTATAGGCATTGTGGCTGGAGGTGGATGCTCGTATCGACTCGATCTACGTCATTGTGCCATTTAATTCCCCAAATTCCTTCCGGATTAAAAAGTGACCAAAATAACCCTACCCCTAAATGCAACATTGTAATTTCTTAATTAAATAATTAAATTTATTCATATAAATGTAATAAGTGATTAAACATTGGATCAGGTGTTACAACTTACCCCCTTATAAAAATTTAGTCTTCGAAATTTTTGTACCTGTCATTTTGAAGAGGTAAGGGTATTTGGCTCGCATCTTCGCCTCGGGTTCCCAAGTGACTTTTTCAACAGTTTGGCTTCTCCATAATACCTTCACTGCCGGAATGATTCGAGAGTGCAACACATGTTCCTTCCTATCCCGAATTTGCACTAGTTGCTCTTCATACGTCAAGTCTTCTCTCAATTCCACGGGTTGATGTTCCAGAATATGGGAAGGATTGGGCACGTACTTCCTTAGCATGGAAATATTAAATACGTCATGAATCCGAGATAGTTATGAAGGTAAGGCAAGTCGGTAAGCAACAGGTTCAATGCGTTCCGTGATCTCATAAGGTCCGATATAACGAGGACTTAGCTTCCCATGTTTCCCATGCAGTCTTAAGCCTTTCTTGGATCATCTTCACCTCCTCGGTTGTTTCTTGGATACTTTCTACTTTCTCCAATTTCCTGTCACCCACCTCATTCCAACATATAGGGGTTCTACACTGCCTCCCATACAAAGCTTCATACGGATCCATTCCGATGCTCGAATGATAACACCAAGGCAAGATTAGTATCCCAACTATCTTTGAACTGCAACACACAAGATCTCAACATGTCTTCCAAATTCTGAATTGTCTTTTCTGATTGTCCATTAGGTTGTGAATGAAAAGTGGTACTATACTGTAACTTAGTACCCATAGCTTCTTGCAAACATTTCCAAAAGCGAGATGTGAACCTTGCATCCTTGTTCGACACAATGGACACATGTGCTCCTTGCAACCTCACAATTTCATCCAGAAAGAGCTTAGCAAGCTTCACCAAGGAGTAGGTTTCTTAGATAGGTAGAAAGTGGGCGGATTTGGTGAGTCGGTCAACTATCACCCAAATTTTGTCATGCCCTCTTGAAGTACATGGAAGTTTGAAAACAAAGTCCATTGTGATATGCTCCCGCTTCCATTTAGGGATCGGAAGTGGTTGCATAAGTCCAGATGGTCTCTGTTGCTTTGCCTTCACTTGTTGACAAATCAAACACCTGCTCACATATCTAGATATAAGGCCATGAGTAGTACTCACGTAGGGTCCGATACATCTTAGTACTACCCCGGTGCATAGAATAGGTTGAACAGTGAGCCTCATCCATGATTTCCCTCTTTAAATCTTCGTTCTTGGGTACAGAGAGACGCGTTCCAGTTACTAAAGCTCTATCTTCTCTTATTGCATAATCCGTCCGTGTACTACTTCCAGTCTTATTATACGTAGTTTAGGATCTTCCAATTGGGCTGCAATCACCCACTCAACCAGAATAGGCCTCACATGCAAGCTAGCAAGTAGTCCACCATATTGACTCATTACCAGTTCTACTCCATCTTTCCGCAATTCCACCAATACAAGAAAATGGGTCCTAGTTGACACTTCATAGTTGACGCTTTTTGCAAAACCATCACCTATTCTATGAAGCTTTGACGCTTTTTAGAAAGCATCAACTATATAGTAGGTTTTCATGACATTTTACAAGAAACGTCTACTTTATATCACTTTCCTTGACATTTAATAAAAAACGTCAACTCTATATCAATTTTCCCTGACATTTTATAAAGAACGTCAATTAAAACGTAATATACCTGACGCTTTCTAAAAACTCCACAGGAAAAGAGAAAACGAGAAAAAACAAAAGCTGACACTTTGTAAACAAGCTAGTCTCAGACCGGAAAAAAAACAAAACAAAAATTCCTCCGGTATCAGATCCAAAATTCAGTTTTAGCTGACACTCTTGTTGGCACTTTGGATGATAATTTGGTAAGCCCAATTCGCCATTCTTCTTCCTTTTTTTATTTTTTTATTTTTTATAATTATGTTTATTGGGTTGTATTTGAGTAGCTTTCACTGTGTTATGAATGCTCACTTCAAATTGAGCACTTAAAAATGTCATGGGTTGGTGAAAGCTAACAGGAATAATTTTAAGTTTTAAGATTTTAGGTTCAAGAGGAAAGTTAACGTTGAGTAATTGCGTATTTTTTCCAGTATTTTGATTAGCTTGACATAAACGTCTTGTCCAGATTCTGGATATTTGTAACTCTTGAACTCTGTAAGTTGGGACTGAAAAACTGATGTTGGAATGGGATCGTACCAATTTGATTATTTTGAATGTTTAAAGCGAGCACTATAAAAAAAAATAGGGATCTTCACTAATATACCCAAAATAGGAGCTGAAATTATAAAAAAAACCCACATGGAAAACACTTCATAAACACACCCAAAATCCATTTATTAAATAACAAATTAGTGTTGAAGTTCCAATAAATTACAGCACTGCCACTATCAAGCCCAACAGAAAAAAAACTCAAAAAACACCCAAAACAAACCCAGCCCAAATTTATAAACAAGCCCAAACATAACTTTCGGCCCAAAAAAAAAAGTAAACCGTAAAAGTAAACCGTAACTTAACTGCCAGCACGCGCGCCTTCATTTAAGCCATCTCTGCAAAACGTCTCTTCACTCTTCGTCTTCATCAAATCGTCTGCAAAACCGAGACTCCATAATCACCACGAAGCTTCATCTACTTTCAAAACGAACACCAGACACTGACCTCCACCTTCAGAACCAAGACAAAATTTCAGAGAACAATTTCGACAAGAAAACGCTTCAAAGGTAAGACATTTACTATTGATTATTTGCTATAAAGATCCAGTCTAGGGTAATAACAGTATTTTAAATTCGAATGAAGGACAAAATCTTGAAACTATATAGGATTCACTACTGGAATAAATGCATAGGACCATTATTCTAGTCACTAATCTAGGGTCGATAACCCTGATTGTTCCCTAGGAAATCCTATTTCTAACGCATGTCTGCCACTGTAAATAAAGTTCCAATATAGGGTAATAACACTACTAGTTCTCTTTGAAATCCTATTTCTTGTGCTTTTCTACCACTGTCAAGTTCCAGTATATGGTAATAATACTGATTGTTCCCTAGGAAATCCTATTTCTAACGCATGTCTGCCACTGTAAATAAAGTTCCAATATAGGGTAATAACACTACTAGTTCTCTTTGAAATCCTATTTCTTGTGCTTTTCTACCACTGTCAAGTTCCAGTATATGGTAATAATACTGATTGTTCCCTAGGAAATCCTATTTCTAACGCATGTCTGCCACTGTAAATAAAGTTCCAATATAGGGTAATAACACTACTAGTTCTCTTTGAAATCCTATTTCTTGTGCATTTCTACCACTGTCAAGTTCCAGTATATGGTAATAATACTGATTGTTCCCTAGGAAATCCTATTTCTAACGCATGTCTGCCACTGTAAATAAAGTTCCAATATAGGGTAATAACACTACTAGTTCTCTTTGAAATCCTATTTCTTGTGCTTTTCTACCACTGTCAAGTTCCAGTATAGGGTATTAACATCGATACTTTACTGTCATGTTCCTATTTCTAATGCAGGTATACAAATTAAAAGATGAAGAAAATACAAACCAGAAGAACTTCCAAACCAAAAGGACAACAGTCATCAGCCATAACAAAAACAAACAAGAAGCCAAGCAGATGGGAGGACCCAAATTATGTCCAGATCAAGAGCAACATGCTCTCTTTTGCAACAACAATTGACAACATCAGACAAAGACTTGAACAACGGCACGATGTCTTAACACTGCTATCAAAGACACCTTTTTGGACATTGATAGAAGCATATATCCAGAGAAGGTTAACGAAGGTAGAGTGCATGAAGTCTAACTATGACATTGTGAGACTCATACAAGTTTATGACACGAAGACAAAGAAGTTCAGGTTTGATGATGGTGACAGTGAGATGAAAAGCCAAGATGTGTCTGAAATTTTTGGCTTGCCAAACAGAGGCAAGAAGCTACCAAGCACAACAACCTCAACAAGGCCAAATCTCCATTTTGTAAAGAAGTACTTCTCGGGTTATAAGAAGATAACAAAGACTTCAATTGATAAGTGCTTGAACTTAGCACTTGAAGATGAAACAGAAGAGGGGGCTATGGATACAACAAGATTGATAATCCTACAACTCTTCATGACCAATCTCTTCTGCAACTCTGGTTGTACACTTGCTTGGACATATACAACCACAATAGACACCTTAGAAGAGATGGGGAAATATAATTGGGCTCGAGGAGTTTTGGACTACATGTATTTTGGATTAGAACAAGCAAAGAAGAACAAGAAAGACAAAAAGAAGCAGCCAAGCGTGAGTGGCTGCCTAATCCTAATACCGGTAAGAACACCAATCTCCAAACTGCAAATTCGTAGCATTACTTTAAATGATATGAATTGACACATGATATTGCAATAAAATATTGTGCAGTATTGGCTGTGTCAAAGATCTAACCTGCTCACTCCAATTCCTGGAAGAGAACAAATGACACCAGCAGCTGTCAAATGGAGTCTTCAAGAACTCAGCGCGAAGCTTCATCATCTAGAGAACAACCAGATAAAGGTACTGTTAATACCATGTCATAGACATACATTCTTAATACCATGTCATAGACATCCTATTTCTTGTGCTTTTCTACCACTGTCAAGTTCCAGTATATGGTAATAATACTGATTGTTCCCTAGGAAATCCTATTTCTAACGCATGTCTGCCACTGCAAAGTTCCAATATAGGGTAATAACACTACTAGTTCTCTTTGAAATCCTATTTCTTGTGCTTTTCTACCACTGTCAAGTTCCAGTATATGGTAATAATACTGATTGTTCCCTAGGAAATCCTATTTCTAACGCATGTCTGCCACTGTAAATAAAGTTCCAATATAGGGTAATAACACTACTAGTTCTCTTTGAAATCCTATTTCTTGTGCTTTTCTACCACTGTCAAGTTCCAGTCATAGAAGTAAACTATGAATACCATGTCACTCTTAATGCTAACTCTACTCAACAAACAGATAAAAAGCACTAAAGCTCAAGAGCCGGATGATGATTCTGAAGAAGAGAATGAAGAGGAGGATGCTGCTGCTGAAGAAGTTAATGAGGAGCATGATGATGCTGCTGAAGAGGTGAATGAAGAGCATGGTGATGCTGATGAAGAAGAAAATGAAGAGGAGGATGCTGAAATGAATGAAGAGCATGATGATGCTGCTGAACATCAAGTCCAGCAACACCACCAGCTACAAGAAGGCCACCAGCAACACCACCAGCAATACCGGAATTCAACGTTATTTGAGGAAATTGTTGGATCTGTCCCGGAATACAAGGAGGATGAAATACAGCTTACAAAAGAGGACATGATTGCGATCAACAATGCTGCTGAATATTGGACAAAGAAAGGAGAGCATCAAAAGATCCATGATGCAATAGCATCCTGCATAAAAAAGAATAAATTGATTCAGATGCTGTACAATGAAAAAAAAGAATTAAGGAAGCATCAGCAGCAACTGCAGAAGATGGTTAAGGAAGCAGCATATCACAAGAATGCCATACAACTTGATATGTATGAGGAAAAATCCTACATGACAAAGCTGCAGCTAGAAAATGATCAACTTCTTGCGGAGAAGATTTCCTATTTGGAAATTATTAATGAAAAGGAAGCTGTTATTGCCCTATTGAGGGATCAAAAATTAGCGCAAGAACTGCAGAGTGAAGAAGATAAATTAGAAGAGAAAGAAGGTGAAGCAGAAAAGATAAAATCAAGAAAACCAGATTCCTCATTCCCTGAAGCAGAGACAAGAGCACAAAAGAGAAAGCCTGCAAAAAAACCTCAAGAACCAGCCAAATCAAAGAAGAGGGCCAAAGGTTCATTCCTGCAATGGAATACATATCAGGTCTACAACATGCTGGATGAACTCTCACAAGAAAAGCTGAGAAATTACTGGAAAAGTTCAATTGATGGGTAAGGCAATGTGTTTCATTCATTTTCAATGCAAGATGCTATTATTGAACATGCACTAGAAAATAGGATTTCATTGTGTTATTACCCTATACTGGAACTTTACAGGGGGTAGACATGCATTAGTTATAGGATTTCAGAGTAATATGGCAGTGTTATTACCCTATACTGGAACTTTACAGGGGGTAGACATGCATTAGTTATAGGATTTCAGAGTAATATGGCAGTGTTATTACCCTATACTGGAACTTTACAGTGGTTAGACATGCATTAGTTATAGGATTTCATAGGATACAAGCAGTGTTATTACCCTATACTGGAACTTTACAATGGTAGGCATGCATTAGATATAGGATTTCATAGGATACAAGCAGTGTTATTACCCTATACTGGAACTTTACATGGTAGGCATGCATTAGGAAAAGGTTTTTTTTAAGGAAACAAGCAGTATTATTACGCTATACTGGAACTCTATTGAACAGTTCTTTCAATTTATTGACATTTTTTCTAACTACAAATACTGTTACAGCACTGCTTTTTGGCAAGGGACAAGCATTTTGTTCAAAGATGACATACAAAGCTTATTAAGAGATACTGAAATTTATGGACAAATCATAGATGCGTATGCCGAGATACTTCATGATGATGAAAAGAAGGATCCTGCAAGACAACAGAATGCATACATCACGTGCTACGCATACGTAAAGATCATACCTATCCCGTTACTTCTAGTAAAAATCACAAATTATTCATCTTCCTATATTTTTCACATTCTCTCTAATGCCGAAACTATTAATCTTGCAGAAGTATCTCACAGGTAAAATGCACCCAAGAGCATTCGATGAATATTTTGTCAAACTCCTTGAATGCATAGGGAAGACTTCAAAGGTGTTCATACCAATAACGGATGGCGGACACCACACCCTGCTTTTCTTTGACACCAATTCATCGCAATGGACGCACTACAACTCATTGAGGGGGGAAACTGAGCAAACCGTTGAATACTACAACAAAAAAGCAATAATTTTGGTAAGACAGACTCCTAATATGAACTGTTAATACAATGCATGAACAAAACATTTAATCAGTGAAGCTAACAACATACTTGCCTAAAATGCAGGCAGACGCATCAAATGTCTTCCTCAATAGTGTCAAGGAATGTGCTCCATCAATTTTAGAAAAAAACAGCTTCACACTTCTTGAGTTCAAGAAGCCCGTCTACAATGAAGAATTCACCGACGAGATTGCAAAACTTCTTCCGAACCTGAAAGTTACACCAGCAATTGCTCAAACAATACAATATCTGATGAAACATGATCCCACAAAATTCAACTTCAAGGAGGACAGGGAATGCGCCCAACAACCCCAAAAGTCGTAAGTGTCACAATAACACTTTTCTTCCCCCAATTCAAATTAAACTATGATTCACTAAATGTTACATATACATATGTCTGAATTTGCAGAAACGATTGTGGAGTATTTGTCATGTACTACATCCAGCAGTTGTCACAAGGAAAACAAATTGAAGAAAGCTTGAGTACAGCGCATGTGTGGGAAATGAGAAAAGAAGTTTTATTGAAGACAATGGAAAGTGAAAAAAGTTGGTATTTCACAAAAGGGAATGAAGGATGAAAGCATGGATTTCACAAATTTTAGAACTATAAAATAGTAAATGTCCGGCTTCTAACTTCCAAATGTCAAAGTGTTAATATGTAGCTTCTAAACAAAATCTTTTGCTGCTTCTTAACTTTCAAATGTCTAATAGTTACTGTGTAGTGAGATTCAAATGTAAAAAATTGTTACTGTGTAGCTTCTTCTAAATTTCAAACTGCGCATTAACAATGTTCAAAATGCGTATTAACAGTGACTTTCAAAAAGCCCAGCCCAACTTCAGAAAATCAAGTTCAGAAACGAAATAAAGCCCAAAACAAATCAAGCAAATAAACTAAATAAACTAAAAAGTCTCATAAAAAAAGAAGCCCAGAAAACTCAACAAGCCAATAAAGCCCAATTTAACTAAGCCCATTGAAAGACAAAAAAAATCTAAGCCCAGATAAACAACAGTACACGCAGGCACCCAAAAGCCGAAAACCCACTCACCTCTAACCCCGATCTCTGCGACACCAACTCCAAAAGCAGGCGAAAACCTCCATAACCACCAGACAGGAGACAAACTCCATTACGAGAAAGCCGGCGAATCGAAGTTACATTCTGCCATAGCCACAAGTCTTCAAAATCGACACTACAAAACCCAGGAAAAAAGCAACTGAGCACAAGGACAACCCAGGGAAAAAGGAAGAAAATTTCAACCATAAACATCGACATAAGGTACAATCCCAAAAACCCAAACTCACTTTCTACTTTCATCTTAAGATTCTGCTAACTAATGCAAGAGTACGACGTTTAATACAGGTAACCAACGAAAGGGCCAACAATGACAGAAACAAACACTCAAGATGCAAAAAGCACAGAAGACCATCCCAAATCAAACGAAGAAGCTTCAGAAATGGCTGAAAAAGCATCACAATCAAACTCCCAGGTATTACAAAATCTCTTAACTTCAAAGTCCGATAGAAATGTTCTGAAAAAACGCATGTTTTGACTGCGATGTATATGTTTCACAACTGTTAATATTATGTCATAGAACTTGAACTGTTAATACTATGTCACAACTGTTAATACTATGTATCTTGCTCTTCTAGTGCACTGAGTGCACTTGAAGACCAACATATGTAGCATCCTTTCTTCTAGTGCACTGCTTGCAGTGCACTAGAAGACCAAAATATATAGCATGCTATGTGTCTTGCTCTTCTAGTGCACTGAGTGCACTTGAAGACCAACATACGTAGCATCCTTTCTTCTAGTGCAGTGCTTTGTTAATCAAAATCTGTGGCTGCTATGCATCTCTCTCTTCTAGTGCACTGCTTGTAGTGCACTAGGAGACCAAAATATATAGCATGCTATGTGTCTTGCTCTTCTAGTGCACTAAGTGCACTTGAAGACCAACATATGTAGCATCCTTTGTTAATCAAAATCTGGGACTTCTATGCATTTTGCTCTTCTAGTGCAACATGCACTAGAAATGCATATGAGGTTCAAATGCATAGAAGTAAATGGTTAATACCATGTCATAGAAGTATTAATACTTATGTTTCATCTTTCTTTTGTTTAGTTAAAATAACATATTTGTTTCACTTTGCAGGTGATCATATGGAAAAAGGTAACCGGGTTGAAATTCAAAAAAAAAGCATACAAAAGTATCCCAAGCCAGAAAAAGCGCAAAAAAAAATCAACAAACACACAAGGCACACCACCAACAACAGCAAAAGCCAAACCAAGCAGACGCAATAACCCAAATTATGTGCAGATCAAGAGCAACATGCTCACATTTGACAACACATTGCAAACGGTAAAAGACAAGCTTGCAGCAAGAAAGGATGTCCTCAAGATCCTACAAAAAACGCCATTCTGGAGCATCATCAAGGCTTACATGGAAGGTCAGCTCACCAAGGTAGAATGCCAGAAGTCTAATTATCAAATAATTAGACTAATCAGGCTCTACAACCCCGAAACCAAAAAATTCAAATTCAGTGAAGGCAACGAGTATGAAATTACAAGCAATGATGTGTCTGAAATCTTTGGATTGCCTAACAAAGGAAACAAGTTGCCAAGCACAACAACTTCCACAAGAACAAATTTGGGCTTTGAAAAGAAGTACTTCAAGAATTCAAAAAAAATCACAAAAACTGAGGTTGATAGGTGCCTGAACACAGCAATAGCAGATGACAGAAAGAACAATGCAATGGATGTTGTGAGGTTGTTAATCCTAGAGCTCCTCATCACAAATCTCTTTTGCAACTCGGGGGCGACAATGGCTTGGACCTTTTTGACTATGATTGACACCTTAGAAGCAATGAACAGCTACAACTGGGCACAAGGAGTCTTAGATTACATGCATTTTGGACTGGACCAAGCCATGAAAAATAAAAAGCACAAGACAAATCAACCAAGTGTCAGTGGTTGCCTTGTGCTAATCCAGGTAAGAAACTACATCCATTTGTTAATCCTATTATATTATTTGTTTTCACGTGCATTAACACTTTATATTGAAAAACATGTTTGCAGTATTGGCTGTGTGAAAGAACTAACCTGATCAGTCCAATTCCTGGAAGAGAAGATCATAAACCAGCGGCTGTCAAATGGAGCCTTCCGGAGCTCAATATCAAGCTGAATATTGCAAAATATGAAAACATTAAGGCATTTTTCTTACTTCCATAAACATATATAATGTTAGTACACCATAATTACTACTGACTCCAATAATTCAACAGATAAAAGCTGCAGACAATGAAAAAGAAGAAGAAGCAACGACTGATCACGCAGACCATGAAGAACAAGAAGAAAATGAAGAGGATGATGACTTTGTTATCACATTTAAAGATTGGGTAAGATAACCTACAATGACCCAACATTTATATTTCAAAACTGAATTGATGGTGGACACACATATACATGTATATAAATTTGCTAATGATCTTTTTTTCCTTTCTAATATTTGTGACAGTTAAAGAGTCAAACACAAAAAGGAAAAAAGCAGACTGTTATTACCCAGAAACAGAACTTCAACTTCCATGAAAATGTGGACCAAAGTGCAACCCAGACAAACACTCCACAACAGGAGCAAAATGAAGACAATACAGAGTCATTGGGATGCAAAGCAGATGATGAAATTGAAGAACCACCAGCACAAGCACCGGGATGCGAAGCAGATGATGAAATTGAAGAACAAGCAGTTGACCTTAGCAGAGACTCAATGACGGAAGGGGACACTGTTAATGTCCAGCAACAGCATCCAGACCTTGACAGCCAGGAAGAAGAATTCAACACCATTTTTGAGGACATAGTGGGTTCAATCCCAGAGTACTACAAGCATGAAATAGTCCCTACCCATGAGAAAATCCAACAGCTGAAAGAAGCAGTCGACTATTGGATTGAAAAGGCAGATACTCGAAGGGATATGATGCAGAGTGCTATAGAATCCTGCATAAAGAAAAATTCATTCATTCAACAAATATGGACAGAAAAAGAAGAGTTGGAGAAAGAAATTGAAATACTGAAAAAGCAGCTTGAGAAAGAGAAAAAAGAAGGTGCAAAATTACAAGGGGAACTTCATGCACTCAAAACAAACAAGAGACAGCTACAGGAACAACATGAACTACTTGAAGGGGAAAAGTTGTCCTGCATTGAGAGCATGAAAGAAAAAGACACTGTTATTGCCTCTTTGAAACATGTGATGGGAAAAAATTTCACACAAGGTGAACAAGGAGAAATTACAATGAAAGAACAAGCTGATAAGGAGAAAAAAGATGAGAGAATAGCAGAAGAAAGTGAATTGGAGGTGCAAGAAACTCCTAATGATGAAGATGAGAATGCTGATGAAAAAACTCCTGAAAAGTCAGTTCTCATGCAAGCGAAAGAAGTAGGAACCAGGCAGTTACGTTCTGGCATCAAAATAATCAAAGACAGAAAAGACAGAAAGCCTGCAAAGAAACCAGATTACACATACCCCGAAGCACATAAGAAAGCCCGAAAAAGAGAAAGCCAAAGCGAAGATGAAGCACCCAACAAAAAAAAGGACAAAGATACATACCTTCAGTTGCGCATGTATGAGGTCTACAACAGGCTGGATGAAAAATCAAAGAAGAATTTGGAAAATTACTGGATATCTCCATCTGATTCCGATGAGTAAGCCAATCTGTAGTAGAATTACACTGTTAATACTATGCCGTAGAACTGTCATAGAATTACACTGTTAATACTATGCCGTAGAACTGTCTTGCTATTAAACTGTTATGACATTATTATTTGCTGAATTATTATTTAAACAACATTATTGTTCAGGGGCGCTTTTTACCTACACAATAGGACAGTATTGTACAAACATAACATTGAAAAGCTGATGGGAGATGATCCAATTTCTGCACTAATCATCGATGCTTATGGAGAGGCACTTAATGATGATGCGAAGCAGAAGCCTCAGAAACAAAAAAATGCATATTTGTCCGCCAATAACTATGTAAGATCACATATAATACATCAATATTATATCATCAACATAGTTACTAATCACCAACACATGACTTATGCAGATGTTTTTGCGAGGTGCTTCACACATGCTGACATATCATGCTTTCTATATGCCACTCCTAGAAAATATTGGAAGCGTTGATAGAGTGTTCATACCAATTACAGATGAGAACCACCATACGCTGCTTGTCTTTGACACCGGTGCAGCAAAATGGACACACTTCAACTCATTCAGGGGGACATCAGAACAAACTCTCGAATATTATCACAAGAAGGCAATTGTTTTGGTAAGTAAAACTGGTGATTAACACTGTTAATACATAGGACACTAAATTTAAAGGAAACTACGCACATACTTGACTATGACTATGATGCAGGTTGAGACAGCGAATATATTCCTCTGTCTTCTTAAGGAATGTGCTGCAGCATCACTGAAAACAAAACTCGTCCAAATTCCTGATTTTGATGCCAAGAAGCCGAGAGGGCTTAATGAAGCTTCAGCTAGAATGATAGCAAAAATGCTTGCCAGCAACAAACTTACACCGGAATATGCTCAGACATTGAAGTATCTGATTCGTCATGATACTACTAACTTCAAGCTGACTGAGAACAGAGAATGTCCCCAACAAGCAAACAATTCGTAAGTTACGCAATAACAGTGAAACTTTAATCCTATTCAACTGAAAAAAATACTGAACTAACTCCTGCATGCGTATCTCTATTATGCAGCAATGATTGTGGCGTCTTTGTCATGCACTTCATGAAGCAGCTTTCCAAAGACCAACAAATAGAATCAGATTTCAACAAAGAAAAGGTCTGGGAAATGAGAAAAGAAGTCCTCATGAAAATTATGAGCAATGAAAGAAGTTGGATTTCCATCAAAGAAAGAGGAGAGAAATGCAAAGGAATGAAGTTGTAATCAAATATTTTGCAAAAATTCTTGCTTATATTGTAGTTTCTTAGGACTTGTGTAGGTTTAGAACATTGAAGTAAAGTGATTTTCAAATTCAAGTTATGTACTTATTCAAAAATCAGTTTATTTACGTGAATTAACAGTGTATGTAACCTGAAATAATGGTCTCCATAACACTAAAACAACTAAAAAGGTGAACTCCAACAAATAACAACGCACTCTCAATACAATGTTAATCCTATTTGATAGAAATAAATTGTTAATACCATGTCATAGAACTATCTTTTAATTTCAACAATGACATAAACAGTGGGTATTAAAACAGTGTTCCTTCATTTATAGATTATTCAAACAACAGTAATGCTTAATTCATATCAAACTTCAAAACCAAAATTTCCAAAATACCAAAAATGGTACATATTATGTATTAATACCGAAAATTCAAACAGTATTCATATGCAGTGACTGCTATTTCACCGTATTAACAACTTGCATATCAATTTCTATTCCTTTCAACTATGATTGTCACTAATCAATCACATAGCACTTTAACTAGTTAAAGACTAACTACTCTCATTCAAGTCTTTATACTCCAAAACCTTTACATCAAATAGGAGCCTTGCAAGTCCTCCTATTATGACGATCACAAGAACCGCATCTCTTGCACTTCAACTGCCTTGTAGTTTCACTGCTTGACTTGAAGCGCTTTGTCGGAGGTCGTCCCGGAGGCTTTCTTGTATGCGGAGGTAGAAGAAAAACATCTCCAGCAGGAGGCTTCTCAATATCAGGTATAGGAAATATAGGGGTTGCATAAGTAGCCCTATAAAAGTCTGCCTTGTAATACTCATCAACAAAGTTATACAAACATAACCCGGAATGTTGGATAACTTGAATCGCATGCTGACACGGAAACCCAAGCAATTGCCACTGATAACAGGAGCAAAACCTCTCGTCCAAATTGACCATAACACTCAAATCAGCATGAACTTCAAATATAGATTCACTCGCGCGACATATCCTCCAATGACGACCCTTTGCAGCTAAATTCTTCAACTCATCCTCAATAACCGGACACAAAACACTACACCATTTCTCGGATGCAAGCTTCCTCCTAGAAATCATCTCCATCATTTTGACCCTAATAGTGTCAATCATCTCATAAATTGGAAGCCTACGCACATCCTTAACCCATGAATTAAACGACTCGGACAAGGCATTACTAACCTCCCCATACCTCTTTCCCGGAAAAAATGCATTAGCAAAATTTTGGACAGGGAGATCAGCCAAAAACTTATCAATTATTTTTGAACCGCCATCATCTCTTAATTTTTTCAAAATATCTTGATATTCCTCAACAGTCGGTGCATACAACAACTTACAAAAAAGCCATAAAATATGATCCTTGAAAGAGGAACCAACAGAATGCGGATACTTCTTTTTCAAGTTCTCTTTCAAATGATATAGACAAAAACCATGGGCAGAAGCAGGAAAAACAGTCCTAACAGCATCGATAATAGCACCATGCCTATCAGAAATGAATGTAAGTTGCCTACCTTCATCCACCAAAACTTCAGATATCCTTTGCAGAAACCACCTCCAATTGTCAGCAGTTTCACCGGATACAATAGCAAAGGCAAAAGGGAATACCTCTACAAAAAACAGAGAAATATATTAGTTAGTTTGAACATTGCAAGAGCTAACAGTGTTACCACATGAAGCAGAGTAAAACTACAATGCATAAAAATACTCAGATGCAGGGTATGAACAGTATAGAAACTGTTCATACCACTCAATGGAAGTCAACAAACAGTATGACAATTGTTCATACCACTAACTGGAAGTCAACAACTACAGCATTTACATTTGCATACCTATACTGTTCATACTACTCAATGGAAGTCAACAACTAAATCATTTACATTACATACCTTTATTCCCATTCTTTGCAGTAGCTCCTAGAAGAGTACCCTTGTACTTGTTTGTAACGAAAGTACCATCAATAAACAGCATAGGCCTACACCATCGAAAACCATCAATGGAGGCCTTATAACATATAAAGATCCGCTGGAAACGAGAACCATCCTCGCCACAGTCAAGCACACAATGAGACCCGACATTGCTGGCCTTCAAAACATCAACATACCAAGGCAGGTGAGCATAAGACAACTCCTCATCACCATGTAACTCCTTAGTAGCCGACTCCTTCCCATACCACGCAACATGATAAGGGACATCCAATCCATAATTTTCTTTCAAATCAGTAATTAGCTCAATAGGCCTTACCAAAGGATTGCTACGAACTTTATCTTTGACAATTGAAGACACCAAACGAGACCCCATTGCCTTATTTCTCTTCTCACGGATCAAACCACTACAACTGTGTACATTATTTAAATTCTTAATATAGAAAAATCCATTTACATTAGACTTAACAGCATGCACATTCCACTCACAGCCATTTGATTCCTTCTTAGCACACACAGCAGTAACACGACGAGGCTCATTCTTCAAATACTTCATCTTAAAACCATTCTCAATCGCGTACTTAGCCAACTTATCACGGAATTCACAAACTCCACCCTCAAACTTCTGACCCTCATGAGTAATATAACCCTCCCAATCAGTAGACAAATATTTACGCCCTCCACAACTACCATATTTGCCTAAATATTCATTTCCAAACTCACTGCTAATACCATCAAAATCCATACTCAAACAAGAAGAAGAAGCAGCACTTGAATCAACAATACTACCAGTTTGACTTGAATCTTTACATGTATCCTCATCTTGTGCAAAACTGTAATTGTTAGGAGCAGACTCCAACAAAAAAGGAGAAGCAATCATGTTCGTATTAACAGTTTGAACATGATTCACTACAGCCTTATCCCTAACAGCAATGTGAATTAATTGATCCTTCATCAGTCCACATACCATAAACATGATTTTCAAATCATCGTCCGATTCCAACAAACAATTGGAGCAATCCATAAAAGAGTACCTCAACTCAAAATGACCTAACTTAAGCTTAAACCTACTACACAACTCGTTGGACAACCAATCAAAAGTAGTAGTTGAAGACAAAATAAGCATTAAAGTTCCAGCACCATAGGTGCACTTCGCCACTCTCGAATCATCCATATATATCTCTACAAAAAAAACAACAAACAAAACAAAAATGACTACTAGTAATAACAGTGGATGCCGAGTGCATTAACAGTGAATTATAGTCGACTCAAAAACCAATAGCGCATAAACAGAAAAAACACGAATATACTCAGATTCAACTGAAAAAGCATACCTCAATTAAATCGAATAACACAAATTTTTCACCACAGCTCAAACCAAAACACAAGAGCAAATCCACAATCAAAACGAATCTGAAATCAATCCAAATTATAAACAAAAAGAAACGAAAACCTAATCAGCAACTTAATTAATCGAGCATCAAATCACCAAAAAGCAGACTACAATATAATCGAATACCTCCAAAAACGAATATGAATTCACAAGAAAAAATCGAATACCTCAAAAATCGAAGATCACAGATCTCACCAAGCTCCAATCGAGTCTCATGCAGCGCATATCAATCCAAAAATCACCAAATCAAACAAGAAAGAAAAAGAAATTGAAGCAATAGAACTCCAATCTACGCCATACTAAGCTCAGAAGAATCGAAAAAGAAGATCTGGAACCACATCATACTGAGCTTCGTTCGAAGAGGTGAACGAAACTCGTTTCGTTCAAAGAGATGAACGAAGCTTCCTTCGTTCGAAGAAGTGAACGAAGCTCGCTTGGAATATTCGATCTGTTGAGGCTGCCAAACAGGTTTCTGTTACGAGGTCACCAAATTTCAAGAAATTCCTATCCTAGCTGGCGAGTTTTGGGCATGTTTCAAAATATTCGAACCAAAAGGTCAAAAACGTAATCTAACATAGAAAATAAAATACAAAAATCGACAGCTTTCTACAATTGGGTGTGTTTTGGGTGTGTTTATATGTATTAAATCATGTAGGGTATATTTATAGTTTCATGTCTACAATTGGGTATTTCACTAATTTTGTAAAAAAAATATTGATTATTTGCATCAGATTTGTTGTTGCAAGCAAGCGCTATAAAAAATTTATTATTATTATTGTTTTTTGTTGTTAATGTAATGAAAATGATCCAATCATTGATCCAGTCACCAGGTACATCTCTACTTTGGCCAAATGACTATTTTAGTTTCTTCATATTTTCTGTTATTATAATGTTGGATAATCCTACACTTCATCTATTTATTATATTTATGGTCGTTGTCTTCAGAATTTTGACTCTCAACGTATGAATCTCATATGGGTTTCATTCTTTTATATATCTCAAGTTGTTTTTCTGATTGGATATTGTGGGTGCTGTTATGGATTCTTATTTTGCCATTAATTTCAGTTATTTCTATGAACCATATATATGATTTTCATTTGGGAGATTCACTATTATACCCAATATGGGGGCCCAAATTATAAAAATACCCTATATAAAATGGACTTTAGAAACACACCCAAAGCCCATTTACAACATAAAAAAAAAGCTTTTAACTTCTTATAAATTACAAAACTGCCATCAATTTCTTAAAACAAGCCCAACCCCAAAATCTCATAAAAATACCCAAAGCACTCAATAGGGCATCAAAGTAATTTAATAATCAATATTAAATTCAATAAGGCTAGCTATCATTTTTTGGGTTTTTTTTGGGTTTGTTTATAGGAATTCAATTGTGTAGGGTTTATTTATAATATTAGTGCTAGAAATGGGTATATCACTAAATATCTCTTTTCATTTTTGAGACCTTGAATATAGGACAGTTTCTGTTTTGGTTTGCCTTTGTATATCTCACACTAGATGCTGATAAAGCCTCTGCAATTATTCGAATATACTTCATTTACTTTCATAAAAACATTGCATTCATCATTTAAATAAATAAGAACTCAATAATCAATAAATCATTATGTATATTTTTCCTATCTTTTAAAATATTGATTATAGTTAAAAATAAAGTCCACTCACATATAGTCCCATGTTGCTTGACCCTGAGAGGGTCCCACCTGCTGTGTATGCTGAGTCGGAGTACCTATTTTAGAATATGAGGACTATATTAAAATAAAGCTTTTCGAACGAGAACTTTAAAATAAATTCCTAATTTCCTGGGATTTAACTGTGTGTACGATGAACGAGAAGTTTCTAAGGTCCAACTACGTAATTTGAATGATGGAATGGCTTTGGATGACGCTTGTTCGACCGAGTGGTTAAACTTTTCGAATTTGGTCAACCGAACTTGCTAGCCTTGGGACCTCTGATTTCCGATCCGAAAGTTCTTATGGGTTCAACAAGATTTAATATACACAACCTGAAAGTTTGGTCTGAATCGAACGGTCGAATCACTCGCAATCACACGATCGGACGGTTATCGTTTAACATAATCTTTGAATCATTGAATCGAAGCATCCGAGACTATGATCCACTATCTGCGAATTCCTACACAATCCTAGAGATGCCTAGATCAACATATTTGAAATTGAAGTCGATCCAACGTTCCGAACATATTGAACTCGAATAATGCTAATATGCGTAATCAGATCGACAGTCAAACGATAACCAAATTTAAATATGAGCATATCGTCGTGCTTGGGACGACATGAGGATCATTTTAGGACCAAATGGGTCACCCAAACAGTGCCCATGAGCTGCCACACTCGCTGCGACCTAAAATTTTTGAAAACACCCAACTATATTGCCCTCTTTAAATCTTTGTTCTTGGGTACACAGAGACGCGTTCCAGTTACTAAAGCTCTGTCTTCTCTTATTGCATAATCCATCCGTGTACTACTTCCAGTCTTATTATACATAGTGTAGGATCTTCCAATTGGGCTGTAATCACCCACTCAACCAGAATAGGCCTCACATACAAGCTAGCAAGTAGTCCACCCTATTGACTCATTACCAGTTCTACTCCATCCTTACGCAATTCCACCAATACAAGAAAATGGGTCTTAATTGACACTTCATAGTTGACGCTTGCAAAACAATCACCTATTTTATGAAGCTTTGACGCTTTTTAAAAGACATCAACTATATAGTAGGTTTTCATGACGTTTTACAAGAAACGTCTACTTTATATCACTTTCCTTGACATTTAATAAAAAACGTCAACACTATATCAATTTTCCCTGACATTTTATAAAGAAAGTTAATTAAAACCTAATATACCTGACGCTTTCTAAAAACTCCCCAGGAAAAGAGAAAACGAGAAAAAACAAGGGAAATCAGCTGATATAATCATTTTTTAAAAGTGGTATTCTGAAATAATCAGCTTACAAATTGTGTTCTCAAATAATCACTTGTGGACGTGAAATGACCAAACTGCCCTCCATATAAAAGCACATGTATCAACCCGTTATTGGCCTTTGATTGGCGACCTAACGCAGGCTTGTCTCCCTTTCTCAGCTTTCATTCACGGTTCTCTTCCTCTCTCGGCGGTTTCTGTGTCCATCGACCACCACCACTCTATTTCTCCCTCTGTCACGAAAACCTAAGCAGCACTCTGTCGTTCTCTCTCTGCAGTGAATTTTAGGGTTTGGTGAGGGGGCTCTTGACGGTGAAAGAGAGGGTTTAATCGTGAAATGATGTCTCCCTTAAACGATGTCTCAGTTCCCTCTAAGTTCGAGTCTTGAATCGACGTCGTTCTCTTCTTCTCTGCTCCTTCAGGGCCTAAAAAAACCCTAAATTTTGGTTTCGGTTAGGACTTTGTTCACGAACGTCCTCCTCCTTCTCAATCCTGTGAGACTCGGTTAGGACAAAAGTCGCGATTTGCTGTAGGTGTGGCTGGGATTTCGAATTCGGTTCTGGGCAGAGAAGGAGTTATTCTAAGGTGGGTTTTGTATTTGTTATTGACTAGTTTGTGTTTTTGTATGGTTATCATTTGAGAAGGATAATTTCACTAACCTGTGACTGAAGTTGTGAAGTTTAGTAATTAGAGATATTGCAATAATAATGTAATTTAACTGTGAAGTAGATCATGCTGCCATGAAACTTGTATTGGTGTATTGATTTTGCTGTATGGACGATGCAGTGCCTCAAATTGCTCTCTGTCATATAGGATTGGTTCTATGGCAATGCTTGTTTTCACTTCCATTTTATGAGTCATATTTAGTGTGGGAAATTATCCTGGTGCCAAGGGCTATTCGATTATAACACACCATTACCTCAGTAGGCCCTGACTTAGGTGTTGAGTAATAATGCACATGTAAATTTGTTGGTATCATTGGTGTTTCAGCACGTAGTAGCATATTTTGCACCCTTCCAGTGTTAATGTTTAATTATGTGATTTTGAAATACTAAAGTTAGTTGCCGTGGAAATTTTCTGTTCCCTGTGGTATAAAACGTGCTAAATTGTGTTGTTATTCCTTGCTTGCAGCTTGTGATATATGTCTGAAAATGGTATTTTATGGGGCTTCAGTATCTGTTTAGAAATTGCATGTTCATCCATCTAGGTTTAGCAGTTGCAGTTGCAGTAACATTTTGACGTGTCTAGTTTGCACACAGAGTCCATAACTGTGAATACTGATGTTCCATGTGTGGTACTGTATTGCATATGAGCATATTGTAGTAGGCATTGATGCATTTGGAGTAATTCTTGTAGCCATTTCGGCCAAACCCTGTATGAAGTGGATCCGTGGTTGATGAAATTGTTTTCAGACTTGGGTGGTATTTGGTTTTTTGATGGAATGGGATGTACATTTGGCAGAAGGGAATGTAGAGATAGGAGAGTGTGGAGAGAGTTGGAGAGTAGAAAAGAGGCTTAAAAACATTTATGGTTTTATCAAATGTATATACATATATCAAAATGGGTTCAAAGTATTAGTTTGAGTAATGTACGTATGAAATATGGGTAACCAATGATCCATATGTATGATGTTGTTGTGCAGGGAACTTGAGAATGGCTTGTAAAGCAAAGCTTATGATTCCTGAGGATGAGAAGTACGAAGGAAAGCCATATGCCCTTTCACACACAAGGACCGCCATTACAACAATAAAGGCGAAGTTCAATACGCAGCAGTTACAGAGGTTCGAGGGAAGTTGTTTTGGTCATCTATTACTGATAGAGGACCTGAAGTGGAATTCACAAATTATCCACGGCCTGTTGATGAGGAAGGCTGATCCTAAGACAGTTACACAGGTGAACGGGATAAAATTCATTGTGGGTAACAAGTTGATACAATTCACAGCCCAACAATTTTGCCTCATCACGGGGCTAAGGTTCGGAAAGCTCCCTTTCATTCCGAAGGCGACAAATGAAAATTGCTCGTTGAAGCGAAAATACTTCAGCACCAATAAACCTGCCACCCTTTTGGACCTACACACCGCCTTCATCGAGTGCACAGATGATGAGGATGCGTTAAAGCTTGGAATGGTCTATTTTGCCAATTTTGTTCTATTGGGTACTGAAAAGCATGTGCTTATTGACATGCGCTATTTGAAGTTGGCTGAAGACCTAGAGGAGTTTGACAAGTATCCATGGGGCGCAGTGTCATATGCAATGACAAATGCTTCACTGTTGAGGGCAGTTTGTGCTGAATACCAACGAGTCAAAGTGCCCCAAAAAAGAAAAATGCCCAAACAACGTGGAAAGAGAACGCAGACAAGAATGCGAAGTGGTAGACCAAGAGAGTACATCATAAGGGGGTTTGGCTTCGCTCTTCAGGTGAACACATATCCAGCAATTAACTATTTGATGCAAATACATTTACATATATTGATGTTTCAATGTTGTGAACAGATTTGGGCCTTTGAAGTGTTCCCAGCTTTGGAAGCATTGCATTTCACGGTCCATGAAGACAATAGGCACATCCCTCGAATATTACATTGGAGGAGCAACACGGTGGCCCGTTTTCGGGAGGTTATGAGTCAGGTTTTTGAAAACTTTGAGGTTAGATCTGTTTGTATCAGTGATGTTATGATTAGGAAAAAGTACAAAGTTAACTGATTTTTTTTTTTTTTTGTTTCAATTGGAGGTTGATGTGCAACTTCTCCGGCCAACAGATATTGAGAAGCAACAACCTTACTGGAGTTGGGGTGATGATGACAACGAAGAACCAATGGTTGAATTATTTGGGGATGAGGCCGAAGAAAAAACCGGCACTTCTAGTGAAGAAAAAGACGCGGATGTTGAGGAAACAGCCACCCTTCCCTCCTCTTCTAAGGTGAGCATGATCTTTTTCCAATGTTGTGAAAATATAGCGAATACGATAGGAATGAAGTGGAAATAGTTTCGTGGTTTTTTGTAAGCTTTGTAACTGTTGCATTATAACTGTATGCAGGCCAAAGGGTCTGTTAATGACGTTCGCAGTTTGAAGCATCAATTACGCAGCACTAAGGATCAGTTGGCTAAGCTACGTAGTTCAAATCGGGGGCTTAGGAACAGAGTTCGTGACTTGGAAGCTATTGTACAGAAGAACTGTTTGAAGCATGAGAACGAGTGTGACAGAAATAAAAAGGCTATTCGGGATTTGACCCTAAAAATTGCTGAAGTCGAACATTATTTGAAGTTGGAGATGGAGGAGTTAAAAAAAAATTATGGTGGAGAAGCCCATGAGGAAGTCTGTACTGCCCAGATGAATGACGGAGGGCAGAATGATTTGTCACCCGTAAATGAACCTACTAGTCCGACTACAGCAGCACCTAAAATGGACACTCAAGTTCCAGCTGATGGAGTAGAACCCTTCCCAGGCATGCATACAGAACGGGGTGAAATGGAAGCACCAGTCTGTGGTGATGGAGTGGAACACTTTCCAGCCTCAGATCAACAAGGGGCTCCAAGGGAACCAGAAGTCCCTGCTGATAGAGAGGAACCCTTCCCAGCCATGGAAGTCATAGACACTGAAATTGAAACTTCAGTTCCTGAGAGGCAAGTGGACCAACAACCTCACAAGGTTCCTACCGCTGAAGATGTGAAGCTTCCTAGTGTTGAAGATGCCCTCCTTCCTACTCCGGAAGATGGGAATGGGTATAGAGTTATTTGTAAAACAATGTTACATTTGTTACAGGATTGGAAGAAGACAGAAATTGAGGGGGGGGATCCAAGGTCAGGCCTCCCATGAAATGTAACATAACTGTGGTTGGTGATGAAGGGGATGAAGGGGACAACGAGGCTACTGCCACGGTTCGGAAACCAGATGGTGAAGGCAAAGGGTGCAGACTTAAGCGGGCTGCGACACCATTGTTGAGTCCATTCACCGATCCCTCCAAGAAAAAGAGGAAGGTTACTGATTTGCATGCACAGACACCTCAGCCCCGTTTTGATCCAACAAAACCCGTGGCCATGGACGATGTGAAGGCTATCATACAACTTTGCAGGGCTTGGAAAACTGACATCAGGTTAGGATTTGTATCTTGGCAAAACCATTTTACTTGTTTTTTGATGTATGCAAACAATTTATACACAGCTATACTATACATGTGTGTGTCATTGTCATATTATACAAGGTGTTCCACTTGTGTATTATATTTTAATTTACCTTTGCAAGTGTTGTTTTTGTAGTGCGGAGCTGGAGCTCGAACCATTTGAAGTTGGGGCAGATTTTTTTTTACAAACTGTTAGATGAAACTGCATGGATGAGCTCGAGGGTAACAATTTGAACCCGGCTTTATTTCGATCAATCTCTTATTTGATGACATTGACTATGTGTGTCAAATTTGTGATATTCACGCGGTTGTTGTGTTCTGAAATAGCAGCACCTTGACATGGCCATGTTTCTAATACGCAAAAGACAACTCTCTCATCCGCAACTATTTGGAAGGGAGTGGACAACCGCCGAGTTTTGTCTGCAGGTAATTTTGTATCCATATTTTGTGTCACTGCAGTTCTTGCATTGGTAGGAGTCATGTTGGTCTCTCCTTTTGGTGCTTTGGTTTGGGTTTATGTAACGTGTATGTCACACTTGGTTGCAGCAATTTTTACAGCCGTTTGCAATGCCAAGTGGGAAACGAGTCACGAGGAAACGAGTCACGAGGAAACAATCTGCTGCAAGCACCGCTCACCCTCCCCCTAACTACCTCAAAAATGTACACCACTTTGTCAATGGGTCATGGCAACATGGGTATGCGCAAGCATGGACGAAAGTGCGCAAGGTCTATCTCCCGTATAATGTTCGACAGTCCCATTGGGTAGCAGTAGAAGTCGACTTTGTGCGACATACTGTCACTGTCTATGACTCGTATTCTGATTTTACCTCCAACAGTATGCTTGTCCGATTCATGGAGCCTATTACCCATACGCTTGCAAAGGTGCTGCATGAAATGAGGTTTTATGAGAAATCGGAGGTTGAAGCAGTGAAGAGAAAGGGGACTGACATGTCAAACTTTAACCCATTCACAATTTGCAGAATTTCCGATGTTCCTCAACAAACTGATGGGGAAGCTGTGTTCTTTTAAATCACTATACTCGGATGTTATCAATAGGTGCACTTCTAACTTCTCCACTGCTCGGGTGGACAGTACTTCATGTGGCATTATGACAGTCAAATTTATTGAGTACCTTAGTGCCGGCATTCCTTTACATACCATTGACCCATCGAAGTTTGGCTACTACCGATTGAAGCTTGCAATCGAGGCTTTGAGGGGGGAGGCCTATGTATGAGGTAAAAGTCCTAATCTGACCTCATTGCTGCTTTATTGTTAACTACTGCCTTTGGAATTGCATTGTTATTTACTTCATTGTAGTTACGTCGTACGTATTCTCCTGTGATGTCAGTGTTCATTTAAGAGAACTTACATTATGTTGGGAACTTGTCCAACTGTGATTACTAAAAATTGCTACTTTTGTTCTTCAAAGTTTAGGGTATTGGGGATTTGAACACTATAGATGCTAATGTCAATGTTTTGCAACTGGCATCTGATTTACGTATGTCATATGTTCTAAACTCCGACTGTGTGTAATCCAAAACTTGTTTCATGTTCTTTATGAAAGGTTCAAACAATTACTTCTTCAAATTGAACATGTCTTACGACATCTCATTTTCCCTTTATATGAATGCTGAAGTGGCACATATGTCCTCCTTCTGCAGGTGGTCCTTCCTCCTTCTGCAGGTGGTCCTTCCAGCTTCATACCCATATTGACATCTCAGATTCTGTACATGGATGTGAAAGAAGTTGCAGGCTGTTTTGTCGTATTGTGAATCTTGAAACTGCCTAAGCAGTTTTTGCGTAACATGGCACAATTTTTGACATTTTGCTCACCACGCGATAAAGTGGGGTGCTTTTGTAGTAGGTTGCAGGGTGTTATTTATGTAACGGAATTCAACTGTACTTGTCTTCCATGGTAGAAGGGCTGTATTCACTTTCCTTTGTTAGAACTAATTGTTGACATTCTGTGGTTAAGAAATTCCTGTAAATCCATAATTTGGCACACGTTGCAGCGAAATGCAATTTTGTGGGGCCACCCACATTGTAGCTTTTCCCATTATTTTATTCCCACTATAGCGAAATATTCGACTCTCATTTGGCAATATATTAGGGTGTTCATTTTCGTGACAGTTGAACGTATATATTCGGTGGCTATGTCATGGACCTGTAAACATGAGACGACAGTGCATTGTCGTCTGTGTAGTTTAGTTTAGTTTAGTTAGGTGTAAGTGTTGTTTTGTATTTGCATTTTTTAAATCCGATCCGGACGGACATGGCGGGGTTCGGAATGAGGAGGTTGCGGAAAACAGATAATAACCGAATTGCCAAGGCTTGTGGGGCTGTAATTGTTAACAGACCACATCAATTGCAACAGTCTGATGTTGGTACAGGCGCTGGGATATTTGAGGTTAAGACAATTGGTGATGAGTTTTTTGCATTCATTGTTGATTGCAAAGAGCCTAAAGCATGTACTGTACTCTTGAGAGGTCCTAGTAAGGATCAGTTCAATGAAGTGGAAAGGAATTTGCAGGTATAATGGTTTTACTTCTTTGTCCCCATTACGTATAATAAATATATTATGCTGAAATGTCTTCTTTACTCCCTTATATCTGGTCATAGGATGCCATGTCTGTAGCAAGAAACATCCTCAAGAATCCGAAACTTGGTCCTGCTGGTGGTGCTACACAGTTAACTGTATCTGCTACATTGAAGCAAAAGAGTTCATCTGTGGAAGGTATAGAAAAGGTTAAAGCTCCTTTCCTCATCCAAAAGTTTGGTCTTTCTTGTGTAAAACTCGTCCAAGAATAAGTCCTTGTGGAAGTAGAAATCTAAATTATGTGAATAAACTGGCTGTCACTTCAATTCACATGCTCCTTGACATACTTTAGCTTAAGAATTAGTTGTGGTTTCACTTTACATGCATTTTTTTGGAGTTTTATGGCTACACCTGTTTTTATGGTAAAACAGTGGCCGTATGAAGCTGCTGCTATAGCTTTTGAGCCTATACCACGTACTTTGGCTCCGAATTGCGGGGTGAATGTGATTAGAACAATGACGGCGCTGCAGGGAAAGGTTTGAATCTGTTTTGTATGGCTTTGTTCAGTTTTGTTATGATTTGTCATTTCTATATACGTTCTGCTGCATCATTATTATTTTGGTCAGAATATGATGCATCATTTAGATCCTAACCACAATTTTTTTTCCATAGCATGCAAATGGTGAAAAATCATGGCTTGGCATTGATGGTAGCACTGGTGTGATAACTGGTGTGAAAGAGAAAAAGATAGGTGGATATCTTTTTGGCTTACTATTGTTGCTCTCTTTTATTTCCTTCGCTATCTCAATATTCAAATTTGTTGGGTGATTTATATTTG
>NC_047652.1:11128817-11203685 GCF_902201215.1 Prunus dulcis
TGTATGACATGGCTTTGCTTTAGTTGGTTTGGTTGTTCCAAGTTTTATGTACACAATCTCACAGTAACTGCCGAGTCGTTTTTCATTTCATGTATTTGTCCGTGGTATTTTGTTCCCCAATATTCTGATTATGGTCAATATGTAAACATTACTGTGGAGCTTATTGCATGTTTTCTTTCTTTTGTGGCCATGACTTATGTTCTTGCTAACCCTTTTTCTTCAACTTCTCTAGTTTATGTCATCTGAAGTCTTTCCAGTCATTGAACACAAAATTTCTCGCCTAATACTATGGACTAGCAGAACAAGTCTTAGGAGGCCATACATAAATAGCCACAAGTTGTCATACATGTATATCAAAAGTGTGAAGTTGAAACCTACAGACGACAAGGGAATAAGGAAGCTCTGTCCCATACAGGTGATTGATGGAGTAAACATGTTTATGCCACCATACCAAATTGACTGCCCCTTGAATTGCACTTGACGCTACCACAATTGTAGGGGTGGACCTTGGCCAGGGTCTGCGAGAATGGATATTCAAAAGTACATAAAGGTTGAGAAGGTTCCTGGTGGCCAGTTGGAAGATTCTGTGGTTCGCAAAGGAGTAATGATTAACAAAGATGTTATTGCACCTGGAAAAATGAGAAGAAAGATTTTCAACCCACGCATCATTCTTCTTCATTGGCCTCTCGAATATAAGAAAGGCGAGAACCAAACAAATGCTGAGTTGCTTAAAGAAGAAGATTGGGGAGTCCTGCTACAATTGGAAGAAGAATACATCGACAGGCTATGTGTGCAAATATTGAAGTTTAAACCAGATGTGGTTATCACAGAAAAGGGGCTTAGTGACTTGGCATGCCATTATTTTAGCAAGGCCTGCGTCAGTGCAATCAGGTGGTTGCGGAAAACAGATAATAACCGAATTGCCAAGGCTTGTGGGGCTGTAATTGTTAACAGACCAGATGAATTGCAACAGTCTGATGTTGGTACAGTCGCTGGGATAGTTGAGGTTAAGAAAATTGGTGATGAGTTTTTTGCATTCATTGTTGATTGCAAAGAGCCTAAAGCATGTACTGTACTCTTGAGAGGTCCTAGTAAGGATATGTGAAATGAAGTGGAAAGGAATTTGCAGGTATAATGGTTTTACTTCTTTGTCCCCATTCCGTAGAATAAATATATTATGCAGAAATGTCTTATTTACTCCCTTATATCTGGTCATAGGATGCCATGTCTGTAGCAAGAAACATCCTCAAGAATCCGAAACTTGGGCCTGCTGGTGGTGCTACACAGTTAACTGTATCTGCTACATTGAAGCAAAAGAGTTCATCTGTGGAAGGTATACAAAAGGTAAAAGCTCCTTTCCTCATCCAAAAGTTTGGTATTTCTTGTGTAAAACTCGTCCAAGAATAACTCCTTGTGGAAGTAGAAATCTAAATTCTGTGAATAAACTGGCTGTCACTTCAATTCACATGCTCGTTGACATACTTTAGATTAAGAATTAGTTGTGGTTTCACTTTACATGCATTTTATTGGAGTTTTATGGCTACACGTGTTTTTATGGTAAAACAGTGGCCGTATGAAGCTGCTGCTATAGCTTTTGAGGCTATCCCACGTACTTTGGCTCAGAATTGCGGGGTGAATGTGATTAGAACAATGACGGCGCTGCAGGGAAAGGTTTGAATCTTTTTTGTATGGCTTTGTTCAGTTTTGTTATGATTTGTCATTTCTATATACGTTCTGATGCATCATTATTATTTTGGTCAGAATATGATGCATCATTTAGATCCTAACCACAATTTTTTTTTCCATAGCATGCAAATGGTGAAAAATCATGGATTGGCATTGATGGTAACACTGGTGTGATAACTGATGTGAAAGAGAAAAAGATAGGTGGATATCTTTTTGGCTTACTATTGTTGCTCTCTTTTATTTCCTTCACTATCTCAATATTCAAATTTGTTGGGTGATTTATATTTGCTGAAAGCTCTGAAATAGGACTTTTAATGTAGTATTGTTCTCAAATGTATCCATTATATGTCCCTTTATTGATATGGCATAAGCGTCAATATTCTGGTTGATATTGTCGATTTGCTTCAGTAGTAGTTCTAGTTTAGAGCTTGTCCCTATATATTTCGACAGCACTCATGTGAGGGGAAGTGCTGTTGTCGTGGTTATTACTAAAGTGAACGCCATTGCTAATATTTGAGCATCCATGGAGTCTTTAATCTGAAATTTCTTTTGTTCGTAAAGCTGCTAATTTATAGCAATTATGATGTCAGATATGGGATGCCTACAACGTGAAGGCCCAGACTTTTAAAACTGGAAACAGAAGCTGCTTGCCTACTTCTCAGAATCGATGACATTGTGAGTGGGATCAAGAAGAAGCAGCCTCCTCGTGCCAAAGCTCCTTCGAAGCCTCAAGTTGAGACAGAAGGCGATGCAGATAATGAGCAAACAATTCCGGAGTGATTATCGAGAGCACTTGGTTTTCTCAGTTTGAATGAAGTTTTGCTTTAAATAATAAAAAAAGGAGCATTATAAGTTTGATGAGGATATTTTGTAGGTTTGTAATGTCACCTTAACTTGGTAGTGTGTGTTTTGTCCCTCTTCTTTCTTTCTCAATCCACGAGGGGTGGGAAAGAAGAGAAGTCTTCTTATTGGAGAATGCTAATGTTAGTTTGACATGTCATCTGTGCAGCGAACACAATTTATTTGTTCAACTTCGTGGATTGGCACAGTGGAGCTTATTTCTACCATTCTTCTGAATGATTGTTACAAGTCCAAACTTAGTTATTGACACAAATATGTAATTTTCTAAAAGTAAGAAAACAAAAAGTTTTTCATGGCCAAGCATCAATTTTAATAAGCCAGTGTGGCACCTAAAACACACAACGTACGGCACTGTACACAAACTTGTGGAGGAAAGGATTCATATTGAGCATCTATTTTATCCACTTAGGGAGAGTAAGAATTGATCTTGTCACTCCCATATTCAGCCAATACGCCACGTATTGATTCAAAGCAGAGCTTAAAAATGAAACGAAAGCAGATAAAAAACCCTAGACCCGGCCAGCTGATGCAACTGAAATTGGCAAATAGCAAAGATGACATGAAGTTTGGGACTTCACAAGCGAGGTTGAACGAGGATGAAGCTGTGAGGGTTGCATACAAGCATGGGACGCCTCTTGAAGGCGGCAAAAGTGGTGATTCTGAGCCTGTGGACTTATTTTCCAGTCCTCATCATATTCCAAAGTAGGGCAATATTCCCACAATACGAAGGCAATACGAAGGCAATACGAAGGCAATAGGAAGGCAATATGAACACAATAACTATACAATACGAAGGCAATAGTAGGGCAATAGGCCACAATAAGGACGCAATACGAAGGCAATACTATAGCAATATAAGTACAATATAAAGGCAATATTCGGGCAATATACTTACAATACATACACATTACAGTATTAAGGGAATACAAACACAATACAAATGCAATATTAAGTCAATGTACATACAATACATACACATTACAGACAACATTTCACACATGCGAAAGAAATCGCCTCCCAAACTGAACAATACTATCTATCCCGCGAAGGGAAAATGAAGGCAACAAAAGATCCATGTACTCAGGTGAGATGAACTGAAGCAGCATTCACCGTTACTAGAGGTCCATCAAAAGATCCATGTCTTTGTCCTTTCTTCTCGCTGCATGCACGAGGCTATGATGAGCCATTCCATCAGAACCCATATTCAGTACCTGCCAGACACCAGCTACATCAATTTCACTCCAATTGTTGTCTGGTGAGATGACCGAAGCATAATCTCGGAACATTTTGAAGCCGTTGTTGAAACATTCAACCATTTCATGGTTATATTCTTCAGATTGTGTGAATGTTTCGAGGGCATTTTTCTTTTTGTCTTCCAATTTCAACTTCAAGGACTCTAACTCTTTGCTCCGACTTTTTGCTTTAAGAGCTTGCTTCACCTCTCCAGCGTATGCTTTGTTCAACTTGTTGGCCAAGTTTCCCATAACTTGGCCATGAATATCTCACTTACTCTCCCACCAATCCGTTGCCTTTGACATATATTGGAGGTGGTGCTTGACGGCAGAGATTTTGTCAAGCGGATCATGAGTCTCAGCCTAACTTCCAGATGAAGTGGGATCATGATTGGGAGTCCGAGGTGGAGATGGGAATGGCACATGCCAGGGCTGGTCCCCCGGGTAACTGACATGCTCGTTAGGAGGGCGTACATCGGACATGTTGAAGTATTACTGGGGACAATTCACAGCTGTTGCCTGCAACAAAACAAATAGAGGTACATTCAGTCTCCAGTTGTAAACGACTATATGGTTAGGTTGAGTGGAGAATATTGCCTTTCAGTAAGACTAATTACCTTTCCCGTTAAGAAGGTGCCTCTGTTGCAGTTCTATATAGGAAGGTTAAGTTATATGTACGAACTTATATGAGGTAAATTGGGTTTTGTGTTGGTGCATTAAATTGATGGGATTCAAAACTACACCATTAACTCCTTGGCTGTAAGTTACAGCAGTACAACATGACATTAACAACAATAAAATTGGATTCCAAACGACAAAAAACCAAACCTTAATGGGAAATAGGAAATTGTGGATTGGAACCAAAAATAGGACTATGTAAGCAAGCATTTATTGCGATTTTCAGAACACAAAATTGGAAAATAGGAAAATAGCAAAACACGAAAATTGGAAATTTGGAAAAGTGACAACTTAAAACTTGGATATGGGAAATAAGGAAACTTGGAAAATTGGAAATTGAAGAAAAGAAAAATTGGAAAAACGGAAATACGAAAAAATGGAAAGTTGGAAAGTTGGAAAATTGGAAAATTGGAAAATTGGAAAATTGGAAAATTGGAAAATTGGAAAATTGGAAAATTGGAAAATTGGAAAATTGGAAAATTGGAAAATTAGAAAATTGGAAAAAGGAAATAAGGAAAAATTGGAAACAGGAAAGTAGGCAATAGGATCAAATGATAGTTGGAAAATTGGAAAATTGGAAAAAGGAAAAAAGGACACGTGGAAAATCGGAAATTTGGGAATTGTAACTTGGAAAAGAAAGCAACTTGGAAAATTGGAAATTTCGAAATTGGCCAAAAGGAAACTTGGAAAATAGGAAAATAGGAAAATAGGAAATAGGAAATAGGAAGTAAAGAAACTCTGAAAACATGAAAATTCGAAAATTCGAAAATTCGAAAATTCAGAAAAAAGGACACTTGGAAAGTAGGCAAATAAGCAAATTGGGAAATTGAAAATTGGAAAATTGGAAAATTGGAATATTGGAGAACTGGATAAATGAAAAATAGGAAATAAGGCAACTTGGAAAATAGCAAAAGTGGAAATTGAACAAAAGGACAGTTACTAAAATGATAAATTTGAAATAGGAAAAAAAAGGAAACTTAGAAAATAGTCGAATTGGAAATAAAAACATTGGATAATTGGACAAAAACTTAAATTTTGAAAAATGGAAATAGGAAACAGGGACACATGGAAAATCAGAAAACTGGAAACAAATTGAAATTGTGGAAATGGGAAATAAGACAATTACCATATTGGACAATTTTAATTACTGTCTGAATTAGGCAAAGTAGGCAACTTTTTTTAAGTACATAATGGGGGGAAAATGGGAACATTGAAAAATTGGAAAACTGGAAATAGAACAAAAGGAAACTTGGGAAATTGCACAATACGAAAATAGGGAATAGGAAAAAAATAATGAAAAATTGAAAAATTGGAAAATTGGAAAATTGGATGACACATGGAAAATAGGAAAATATGAAAAATGGCAAAATGGAAACGAATTGAGATTGGTGAAATGAGAAATAAGACAATAACCATTATTGGTCAATTCGAATGAGTTGGTGAATTAGGCAAATAGGCAACTCCCTTATTTCAATGACATAATGGGAAAATGACCAAGTTGGGAACGTCCAACATACAAATATATTACAAAAAGGCATAAAGTCAACCTGGGTAATAACTCCCGCCCATACTATCCCACCCAATACTATCCCGCCTAACACTCCCGCCAATCCCTCCTGCCAATTACTCCCCCTAATCCCTCCCGCCAATAACTCTCTCACTTACTGGTTTGGTCATTAAAATCTGCAGGTATATTAATCAACCCAGCTGTTTGAAATGAAAACTTCCATCACATTAACTGCTGCTTACAGCCATTACCTTCCCCACAGATTTAACTCACATCGCATTTAGTCCCCTGTTGTTCCAATTAAGTTGTACACCAGCCAACAATAAATATCAAAGACCATGGACCATAACCTCACACCAAACCCAACGATTTCAATTACTGAA
Source organism: Prunus dulcis (assembly GCF_902201215.1). Taxonomy (NCBI): domain Eukaryota; kingdom Viridiplantae; phylum Streptophyta; class Magnoliopsida; order Rosales; family Rosaceae; genus Prunus; species Prunus dulcis. The sequence continues at coordinate 11,135,165 of NC_047652.1, forward strand.
GGAGGGGAGACTGAAACAGAAACCAAGTCACCGAATTCACTCCCTGCAGACTTGGTCCATGGCATACAGCAATGTCGAGGCAATACCATGTTTTGGAAAAATCTTCATGCAGACATAGTTTCAAAAATTGTGGAGGGCCAAGCTAGATGGGGTTTCATTAAAAACCGCACAATTCGCTGTCGTTATCATGCGCGCATGCATCTCCTACATATAAAGAGAATGAAAGAAAAAATTGAACTTGCCCCTGCCACTGCCATTATGGTATTCAAGGAATCAGAAGCAATGGCCAAGTTGAAGCAAGAACAAGTGGAAAGGGGATTCGAACTATTTCGTCAATTTGCAATAATTGTGGATCCGGCAGGAAACTGGGCCAAGATCACTGTGGCCGGGGTCATGAATTTCATGGTTCGCGGTCACCGCACTTGAAGAGTATGCAACTTCGAATTTGTCAACAGCAGGGAAATGGAACTATGAGGTCGCGTATTTTTGGATTATGTAACGATAGGGTGGCCTGTGGTTGTATTATGTAAGTTTGGAAATAGGAATTTATGGAATGATGAAGCCTCATTTTGTAGGGAAATGGAACTATGAGGTGGCGTACTTTTGTATTATGTAACTATGGGGTGGCCTGTTGTTGTATTATGTAAGTTTGGAAATAGGATTTTATGGAATGATGAAGCCTCATTTTCTATTTCTGCGTATACAGTTTATCGGTCTCCAGTTCTGTGGCGATATAGCAGCAATATATATGCAATAAACATGCGGATAGCGGCAATATTATGTCAATATCAGTACAATAGAGTAGTGATAGAGTCACAATATGATCCTATTAGAGGACGTACTGCATCAGAATATGGTTTAAATTATATGGTCCAAAAATATACTAATAAATAAACAAAAAAGTAATTACAACCTGGAAAAAGGATGAATTAAACATTCCTTAAAAGACAGATGGCCTACAGTACAGACCTTCAAAATGAACTATATATATATATAATGCATGCCTTGTAGCACCATCACATCCCCCCCTAAATGACACAAACATGACACCCCAAAACCTCATGCTCCTTCCTCTTTCAACCCCTAAATTATCCATTGGATGCCCAATACTAGATCACTTCTTGGGGGGTGGGATACCCTGCAACTCCATAACAGAATTAGTAGGGGAGAGTGGTTCTGGGAAGACGCAGCTTTGTCTCCAACTTACGGTGCGAGCTCAGCTCCCACCCTCACATGGCGGACTAGGGGGCTCCTCCATCTACATATTCACAGAATTCAGCTTCCCATTTCGTCGATTGCAACAACTAGGCAACCTTTATCATGCATCATACCCCAACTTAATAAGGTTGGAGCCATTGGAAGACATATATGTTCATGGTGTTCATGATGCTCAAGAACTCATCCATGTCCTTGGAGACATAGAAGCATTTATTGCCATTGATCACACCCACCTACCTGTGAAACTCATTGTCATTGATTCCATTGCTGCATTGTTCCGATCACAGTATCAGACAACACCGGCAGATTTGAAACGGCGCTCTGAAATGTTCTTCAACATATCTGGGACATTGAAGGGTTTAGCAAATAAGTTTGGGTTGGCGGTGGTTGTCACCAACCAAGTGGTGGATTTTATTGGGCCACATCATGGAGTGAATGGGGTGAGGTTGGGAAACTTGGAGTCCCTGGACACATCAGGTAGACGGGTGAGTCCAGCTTTGGGACTGGCTTGGGCACATTGCATAAATTCAAGAGTGTTCTTGGCAAGACATGAGCAATCTATTGAGGTTGACATTCGTAATGCTCCTTCAACAAGTATATGTAGTCAAACACATAGGACATTTCACCTTTTATTTGCCCCACATCTGGCCTATGCATCGGCCGAATTTGTGATAAAAAAAGAAGGTATAGTCGGAGTATCACAGGAACTGTGTAATATAGGAATTCTAAGAACTTTAATGTTTTGGATCCATTTGGAATTACATTCCAGTCCCTTTAATTTCGCACTCAAATTATAATAGCAATCTGGAAGCAATACCGGTACAATAAAAGGTCAATGTAATAGCAATCTGTCGGCAATACAGCGTGCTGTAGCAATGCAACCCAAATAATGCAAAATTTAAAAGAATTCCCATTCATCATAACACGAAACCTACCACAAATAAAAGTAGAGTTTACATGACCTACTAAACATTCCAGTCCCTTTAATTTCGCACTCAAATTATAATAGTAATCTGAAAGCAATACCGGTACAATAAAAGGTCAATATAATAGCAATCTGTCAGCAATACAGCATGCTGTAGCAATGCAACCCAAATAATGCAAATTTAAAAGAATTCCCATTCACCATAACACGAAACCCACCACAAATAAAAGTAGAGTTTACATGACCTACTAAAGCAACACAAATCATATTGTCTAAGCTACATTGCGCAATGGAATATTGCTTTTACAGGTGCTTTTATTGTGGCCTGCGGAACCGCACCTTGAGCACTTTCTTCTAATGCTGCCCTCTCCTTGCGAGGGAATTCTTAACTTCTTTCATCTGCCTGGCATGACCCTTGCCATGGGAGGCAGCACAACTCGACTTCGAACATCTTCAGGAGTATCCCACATTCCGTGAGGTTGTACCGGGTAGATGCTATCCGAATAAGCATCCATCCAGGTTTTCCGAGTGTAATACCGAGAAGCCTTTGCATATACACTTACTTTCAAGAAGCGACAAACTGCAACTACATGCTTGCAAGGTAGCTGCTCAAGCTGAAACTTTCTACAACTACAACTGTTGTTCGTCAAATCTACGAGGCCGTCCATATTACCGTCCAAAACATTATATTGTGCATTATTAACTTTAACCACATTCATCCTTGCAGCATCCTCCAACCTGTTCCTCAACTTCTTCTCTCCAAAATTGGGGCACAATGTTGTTGTGCAATTCAAAGCCACGACGTTCGGTGAACCATTTCACAAGGAGATTAACAATTTCCCCTATCAAATGAACCACTGGCAGCATTCTTGCAAACCTAAGGACTGAGTTGATTGACTCCGCAATATTTGTTGTCATTACATTGTAGCGGCATCCATCCATGTGAGCTCTAGACCACTTATGTAACCCTGCCTCTTCAAGATATTGAGCAACATGTTCCTTTCGCTTGATCTTGCGAAAATGACAATCAAATTCAGCAATGGAATAAGATTTCGCAGCCTTCTCAAAGTGCATAAGTATGTGATCACGCTTTTTCAACTTGAAAGTTCGTTTCATGTTCCCCTTCATATGATAAAAGCATATGCCATGTTGTGCAGTTGGAAAAATTTTGTTCCACACATTCTCTATGCTAACATTGCGATCAGAAATAATAACAAGATTGGGACACTCACCAATGGCTTCATGAAGTTTAGTGAAAAACCAATGCCATGATGCATCCGTCTCCAAATCCCCGATCCCAAAAGCAAGAGGATATATATTTCGATTACCATCGAATGCATTTGCTACAAACATAACACCCTTGTACTTGGATTTTAAATGAGTGGCATCCACGGCTATAACTGGGCGCATGGAAGAACGGACCCCTCTAATACATGCGCCAACCGCCATAAATAAATACACAAAGTGATTGTTCTCATCAGTTTGGATGTGTGTTTTTGTGCCGGGATTCATACGCTCCAATTCATAGCAATAAGCTGGAAGGATATAATATGCCTCCTCTGCTGATCCTCTAATGGACAATAGAGCTAACTCCCTTGCTTTCCAAGCTTTTGAATAATGGATGGTGCAACCAAAGTTGTGTTTCACATCTCTCATAATGTCACTTGGTGTGTATATTGTCCGACAATCCTTCAACTTCCTTTTAAGTGAACTGGCTACAAGGGCTGTGGTTGCTTGACGATGCTTGTCACTTACAAACCTCAAATCACATTCATGGACAGTTGTACACCTCACAATCATGAAGCTGTATTCTCCAATTCTCGATGCTCGGACCCGCCATGGGCATGGACGTTGACAACAAACCACAAGCAACCTCTTAGTGCAAGAGAATTGCACCTTAAATTCAAAGTGGCCTCTTAATGCCGTCACCCGTAACTCCGTCAACAATGTTTTCTTACTAGAGAAAATTTGCCCAACTGTAATTTTCGGATTCCAATCGCTTCGTGAAAACCCGCTGTCCAAATATGCTTCTTCATCTTTTACACCGACTGCATTATACCGATTTTTTTTCACCCATTTGACTCCAATAATGTTGACGAGTGGGTTCAGATTCTCCTCCTAAACGCATTTTTGGCAACTGGGCAGCTGTGTTCAAGCACCCCAAATTAGGAGGGGCAGAGTACACTGACCCTTCATTTCTTTCAGTACCATTATCACCACCATGCATCTCCTCCACCTCGCTAAAATCAATCATATCCATAAAATCTGTCCCTACTTCACCTCCCAAATCAGTGACATTTGTATTATTCCAAGTTACTTCATTGCTTTCAACAATGGCAACTGAAGAATGACCCATCCGACTACTATCTGGCGTGATATGCATACTATGAACTACATCATTTGTCAGTCCTTTATCTTCTATACTCACGAGTAAGGGAGCTAGTTTTGAAGGTGTTACCTCGGAATTGTACTTCATAAAAAAAATTGACATCATCATCGTCCTCAATCTTTATGTGCTTCCACTCATTCGAGGCCACCAAAACTGAGAATTTTAAGCAAATCTTGTCTTCCCTGATGTTTGTATTACCAATCTGATGCACACGGTCCAACAGTTCAGCAAATTTGATGGTCCGTGGAACTATTAAGCCTTTTGAGTCACCCCCTTCGTATTTGCACATCTTCTTTGAGGTGACCCATTTTCCATTGTAGCACACGAGAATAACAATTGTCTCCATTTCTGACCATGACAAAACAACATTTCATTAACACAATAATATAACCACAATAAACATACAATACAATAGCAATATAACCACAATATAATGAAATATAGGAGCAATATAGAGGCACTATAATAGCAATATAACAGCAATACGACTGTAAAATAAGAGGAACACAACCACAGTACACTAGTAACACATCAGAATCACACTATACAGATCTACTACATCAAATGGAAAATCCCAAGTTTCAAGATTCACATATCCAGACCAATCTAAATGGAATTGGTACAAACCCAGATGAATGAGCATGAATATTCAACAAAACCTAACCCAAAGACATTAAAGCCAAAACGAATTTAACACAAACCCAAACAATCAAACTATAACTCATTTCACATAATCCCACTGATATTAACAAAATAACCATCAACACTACCTTTTCGGGGTCGGCAATCCACTAGAGCTTCAAGGTTGCAAGCAGCTATTTAGAAGACATAGCTAAAGGGAAGGGTTCGCGATTCCAAACAGAGACCAACAGATCGAATAGGGGAGAAAGAGATAACGAAGCTACAGAGAGCAACAGATCGAGTAGGGGAGAAAGAGATAACGAAGCTACAGAGATAAACGGCTGCGCTATGACAAAGAGAGCAAAGAGAGAGAGAGAGAGTTGTGCTAGAGAGAGAGAGAGAGAGAGAGAGAGAGAGAGAGAGCCAAGATAGAGAGAGCCAAGAGAGACCCACAGAGCTGTGATAGACAGCTACCAAAGAGAAAGCGAGTTGTGCCACAGAGAGAGAGAGCTGTGTGAGCTAAGAGAGAACAAATTTCTGAACTTGTGAAAAATCAGCAATAAGTGGACAATAATTTTATATTTATAGGTGATAGTTGTACAAAAATTGGGAAGGGATGGTATTTTTAATTAAAATTATGAAATGGGTGTCATTTAGGGCTATTTCCCTTTATTCTTTATACATCAAATAAGAAAACTTGATTTTATGGGATTTTAGTATGAAGTATATATTGACTTAATGAGCCATCATTTTTAGCATAAATCGTATTTTGCACTAAAACCGAATTTTCATATTTTGATTTGGTGGGAATTTGATTTTATAGTATTTTTATTTGAATCCAAATAGGGGGTACTTCCTTATTTACATTGTAAACTTAATTAAATGGAGTAATATAAAAATAAATAAAAGTAAAAGGATAAAGACAGGAAATAAGGTGATCTGTGCACCAGTTGAGGAAAGGGGCAATCTGAAGCACCTACAATGATTTTTCTGGCAAGACGAGGTGCAGCACCTCCTTGCACCTTAATAGGTCCGCCCCTGCTTGTGTTCGAGAGTGAGGCTTGTGCTCAATAGCTTACGGGTTAGAAGAGCATGCTTTTTGGTTAGGTTTTAATTTTGAGGGCATTTGGGTCAATTTAAGTGAGTTTTGGCTATATTTGAAAGTATTTTTTTAAAAATTGACATTTATGAATTTGTAGGTTAAATTTTGGCTATTTTTGGTAAAAACTCGTCTGAAATATTGGCCTGAAAATTAGTGAAAAAATCATTGTACCAAGTTGACTATGGTTTTGGATCAGCGGCTAAATGTTCGGCTTTAAAAAAAGGATTAATTACAGTTTAGTACCATGTGGTTACACTCTTAAGACATATTAGTCCTTATCTTCTCGATTTTTACGATTAAATACCCTGGTCTTTTAAATTTGTTACAATGTGGTTCCGCCATTAGGATTTCGGTCAAATCTCTGCATCAGTTGCCTACGTGGCATTATAGGGCCCACATCTTCAACTTTTTTTAATTTTAAATTCATTAAAATATTATTTTTTTTGGAAAAAATTGAAGGAAAAAAAAATCATGCACAATAAAAAAAAAAAAAAATCATTGTACAGAAGACATCTTCTTGATTAATTATTCCTCCTGAATGAGAAGGTCATAGAACTCATCAAAAGAAAGCGAGGCGCGGAGGCGAAGGGATGTTGTGAACTCCTTATAGTCGTGACCTAGACCATCGAGAGTATACTCGATAAGCTCTTCATCTGTCATTTGAGATCCAGCCGCAACAAGAGAATCATAGAGGGATTTGGCAAGCATGAAGTACTTAGCAACCGTGTTTTCTGATTTCTTCAGGGTCTTTATTCGATCTCGCAGGGTACGAACATAAGTCTTAGAGAGAGGAGAGAGTCTCTTGTTAAGGAGAGACCATGCTTCGGATGCTGTCGTACAAGGAATAAGGAGAGTTTTGATTTGTGGGGATGATGTGGCCTTGATCCAACTCAACACAAGCTTGTCTTTGGAGGCGCGATTGATGGAGCCATCTGCTAGTTTCTTGTCAGGTCGTGCATCGCTTTTCACAACTTCCTTGAGGTCATGAATCTCTAGGATATCCTGAAATTGAGACTTCCAACACAAATAGTTATTAAGATCCATGTGTGTGGAGAAAATATGAGAAATATTGAATGAGGTAGAGAGTGATCATGTTTGGTTGGTCATGGTTGTGGATGAATTGTTTTGTGACATTAGGGAGTCTACAAAAGAGGAAATAGAAGAAGATTGAGTGGGAGTCAGAGAATCTAGGATCGAGTGGCTTTAGCCTAGATGGGCTCTGATACCATATAGTAAAATTAGAGCAGTGAAGAAGAAATAGAACAGAGCAGATATTTGGGGAATAGCTCAATGACTATTGATTTCTATTCATGCATGCTTAACACAATTACAGTTTGACTATTGATACAACACATATGGTAATATTAGTCCTAGAAGGTAACAACATAACAAAGATTACAAGAGATTGATATAATTCCTGAAATCACGTATGATCAGTAGAGTGATATGAGGATGAGGAATTCAAGGCTCTGACATCGTGGTGATTGGATGTAATATTAGCATGATTGGATGCATCATTAGTGTTGTTCTCTTCAACATGATGGCACTAAGCATCCAATGTGCAGTGTCGGTTGCAAACTTAGGGCAGCGACTGAAGGCAAAGAACCAAAAAGTACACGAACTGACAACCCAACTAGGGAATCAAAGGAGTACGCTTCGGGAGTGTCACCAGGTGATTAGGGTGCATAAGGAGGAGTTAAATGCTAAGCGTGAGTGAGCTGCTAGGGAGGCCCAAAAGCTTAAGCATGCGCTTAAGGAGTATGATACGGTAATCAAAGCTGTTTACACCATAATCAACCAAGCATATCCAGCATCAAAACGACTAGCACTAAGGCAGACACGCCTTCTCCCCTGCTGAAATACCCCAAAGGGACACAAAGACAAATCCCTAGAAAGTGACTGACGTCATCACCTTTGGACATGCCGAAGGAAGACACTCTTCTGAAGTTAAAGCCACCTGCTGAAGCTCCAAACTGCCGAATCTAATCTCCAGAGACACATGTCATCACCACATAAACTTGCACAAAGTCCCACATCAAAACTTTGTGCAAAACTCTCATTTTCACTTCCCTATAAATAGGGAACAGTGTCCAAGTAAAAAGGGTAACTATTTTCTCACATTTGCTGTTACTCTGCCAAAGTTACCACATATAGTTGACTTAAGCATCGGAGCGCCTTCGGCAGGCATCACACCGGTGGCTGAAGCTTGACAGCTGCTTCTTCCTTCTTATCTTCTGCAGGTTCTTCCAACTCCAAAGGTCCTCACCTTCTTCCCTGCTGAAGATCCTACCCTTCTCTAAGTTGACCCTCCCAAAAAGAGCATCAACAAAAGTATTGAAGGATGAGAGGAAAGCTGACCGTATTTCACATGCTGCAACAAATCGTCGGCTGTAGAAGGAGATATACGACCTAGCAAGAATGGTACAAATGTACTCTGGGAAAATGCAGCAAAAGCTGCATGAGGTAGAAGGTATAAATAACAGGGTCCGAGGAGACGAGGAGAAAATGTTTGAGGATGCCAAGAAGGTGGTGTATGCGCGGCTATTCGATGAGAGTAATGTAGAGGTCCGTGGATTGAAGATTACGAAACCTTGGGCAGAAGGTCAGAGTTCCAGACCTGCAAAGACTACGATTGAGGAACATAGTTCGAATCCTACTATTATAGAGGATGAAAGTCCGAAGTTGGTGGAACCCATTATGGAGGGCCAGAGTTCGAAGCCTTCTAAAGCTGATGATGAGGCAGAAGGAGTTCACAATTTGCTGAATCTTAGCCCTTTGAAGGGAGACAAAGATGTTTAAGTGAGGTTTGGTGGCGTCTTATTAAGTCAAAATTTTTAAGTTGTGTGTTGTAGTTTTATATTGGTTGTAAGACTTTTTATGAAATGAAGTCCTTGTGTTTCATGAATTGGTACACGAGTAAAGTTGGAATTAATCCATAACCCACTATGGTTTCAAAATTCGGATGAAAGCTTGGTCACGGAAATATGACAACGACCCGTTTCTTTGTTTTCGCACTTTTTTTGAGTTTGTTCTTACCTTAGGGTTGTAAATGGTCACTTATGGACCACCTCTGTTAAAGATGAGTTTTGCGATTTTGCTTTGTATTTGAACGTGGAGTTTGACCCACAAGCGTGCAAACACAACCCTTTCGAAATTATGAATTCAATGGAAGGAGTTGAGCGTTGACGATATTCCTCACTCTTATTAACCAACCTAAACTTTATTTTCAAAGACGTTTATCAAGAACCCGTTTTCAGGAAAGTTGTTAAACCGCTCGAAGTTTTAAGTCTTAGTGGCAGTTTAATTAATGTTCGTTATCTTGCTCGTTTACTCTAAAAACTCGTTCTAGAAGTTTCATGATGATTTACGGTGCTTGGATGTTGAAGTCTCTTCATTGAAGTTATTCAACATCATGTCTACTACGACACCTCAATTATTCAAGTTGATCAAAGGTCTGTAGCAACCTTGGTGATGTTAAGACTAAAATATGTTCATTATCTTATGCCCAATTTGTATCTTGGTTCGGGTATCGAAACTTTTGTGGTAGAATGCTTAACATTGAAGAATCGTTCATGAAAGTTTGAATTTTTTTTAAGATTGTTTCAAGTGGACAAAGGTCCTATGCTGATAAGAGGAAGAAGCCTCTTAAGTTTAATGTTGGAAACTTGTGTATTTCTGAAGATAAAATCTTCAAGAAAAGGATACCAATGTTTTGGTGAACGTGGCAAGTTGCACTACTACAAAAAAGAAAAAAGACGACGGTAAATCACCGTCGTGTATTCGGTTTTTCAATGGTCGTGGAATCCACCGTCATCTTTTCCCTCATAAACCACGATGCTAAATCACCGTCGTTGTTAAAATATACAACGTCATCAACAAATACAAAACGACGTCTTTGTACTGCAAAAAAGATCTAAAAAAGCAGTCGAGGATGAGAATAGACGACCAACTCTCTAAAAAAACCGTCGTTAAAAAGGAAAAATATGACACATATTAACAGAACAAGGCCGCAAGATAGACATACAACGACGAAAATTAAAACAAGACGCTGTTAAATATCATTTTCACGACAATAAAAAATATTACGTCTTTAAATACATTAGAAGACGACGTTATTGATACCTACTACGTCGCCTATATAAAAATAGCCGTCGTAAAATAAATTTTCCACTTCGATTTTTCTATAAAAGATGACGTGGAAATAGTTGTCAATGTCATTATTTACGACGTATGTATTTATAGAGTAGACGTTGAACAACGAAACAACGTCGGTTACAAAATATGAGAGTCATATTACAAAATTTATACGTCCTATTTTCAGAAACAAACAACGACGATAAATATTAGACGTTGTTAAATAAAACAACGTTGAAAACAAATAAAAACAGACGTGTTTAGTCTGCTAAAGTTCTAAAAAATAGTCGAGGATGAGAATAGACGACCAACTCAAACAAATCACCGTCGTTAAAAGGGAAAAATATGACACATATTAAAAGAACAAGGCCGCAAGATAGACATACAACGACGACAACTAAAACACTACGCCGTTAAATATAATTTTTACGACAAGAAAAAATATGACGTCTTTAAATACATGAGAAGACGACGTTATTGATATCTACTACGTCTCTTATTTACAAACAACCGTTGTGAAATAAATTTTCCACTTCGATTTTTCTAAAAAAGATGACATGGAAATAGTTGTCAGTGTCATTATTTACGACGTATGTATTTATATAGTTGACGTTGAAATGCGAAACAACGTCGGTGGCATTTATATAGTCGACGTTGTATTTATATGTATTCATTACTCACGACGCACTTATTAATATAGACGACGTTGAACTTCTAAACAACGTCGGTTCCAAATAAATGAGAGCCGTATTACAAAACATATAGACGCGTTGATTATGATGAGAGCCGTATTACAAATAACGTCGTTTAATTGATATTAGACGGCGGTTATAATGAATTACCGTCGGAATTCATTTCGTTCCTCTTTGTTTGAATCCTCATACTCCTTCCTATACAAGATGCAATCATTGGGGCATGTGTGCATTTTCTCATAACTCAGCCCCAATGCACACAAAGTCTTTTTAGCCTCATACATAGAGGTTGGTATTGTATTTCCTTCTGGAAGCAAATCGCCTTGAAGTATCAATAATTCTGTAAAACAGACATCACTCATCCCATGTTTTGCCTTCAAATTATACAACTTCACTAATGCCGATAACTTCGTGTACTTTCTACAACCAGGGTACACTGGTTGATCTTCATCCCCAATCACATTGGCAAACTCATACGGATCGGAACCAAAATCACCAAAATCATTATCATCCATATCAATTTCTTCAGACACAAAACTGTACCTACTATGGCCATCATCTTCTTCAACATTTCTACTAGCATTAGTAGTTGCTTCCCAAGGTTCTCCGTGAAATGTCCAATTCTTATAGCTTTGGTTAATTCCATTAAAGTATAAGTGATCCCTTATAATTCCAACCCCAAACAACTTCAAATTAACACATTTAACACATGGACAACGGATATGTGTTGTAGTTAGAAGATTTTCTACAGCAAAGTTCAAAAATGCTTCCACCCCAAACTCATATGCCTTCGATCTTCTATCCGAGTGCATCCATGACTTATCCATCTCCGACACTATAACCTATTATCTATAATAAAGTGAAAATACAGGCAATGACCATCACTATAGCAGATTATACAAAGATCTAATAGCAAGTAATACACAACAGAGACGACGGGTTTTAAACAAAAACAGACGTATTTGGCATATATAGACGACGGATTTTCAACAGACGTCGTCTATTATAAGTAATACAAACGACGGTTTATGAAAAAACCGTCGTGTATAAGTAATACAACGACGGTTAGTTTAAAAAAACCGTCGTGTAATCGTCGTCGTATGCCTAAAAAGGCGTCGTGTCTCAGTTTATTTTCAAGAACCCAAAACCCATTAAGAACACAACATATATATGAAACCAAGTAAGAAACCAACATATACATGAAACCAAGCATGAAAACAATAAATCCATTCCCAATTCAACATAACATAGGGTGATTAAAAGATCCGACAAAATTAAATCCATTCCCAATTCAACATAACAGATAATGTAATCCATGAACCCATTAAACAGAAAATCCATGAACCCATACCTATAAGCACATTATTAACAGATCGCAAAGCATATACCTAAAACCCTTTAACAAAACAACCTAATACCATTCAATGAATTTACAAGGGGAAGATAGAGTTTGTACTTACAGGTTGGACGAGCTCACAGATTCGACGGAGCCTGGAGAGTGCAACTTTTAATTAGAGCAGAAGTGAGAGAGCGAAATGTTATGTTGCGCGAAATCTGAAAATTTTAGGGTTCAGGGTTAGAAGTATAAGAATAAGAGCCAAATCTAAAAAATTTAGGTCGCGCGAAAATTTTTAGAGAGCGCGCTCTTTAAAACGTCGAAAGAAAAACCATGGCGAAAGTTATACAAGAACCGACGTAAATGTAATATTCCACGACGGAAACACTGAACGTAACGCCGTTTATTTTGACGCTTCATTTTTCGGATTAATTTTAAATTTATTTTGAATATTTTGATATAAAGACGACTGAAAAACCACGTCGGGGTTAAGAAATTGAAAACGTTGTAAATTATAATAGACGACTTACATATTAAAATGACGTCGTTTAAAGTATAAACCATGTCGGATATTTTACTGCACGACGTAACATATGTATTCCACGACTCAACCACCGTCGTTAAAAATTAATACCCTAAACCCTTAAAACTAAATTATATAATTTAAAAAATTAAGTTTATAAAAGGGCTTATGGTTTTACAGCCTAATATATACCCTAGACTACCCAAAAATTATACTTTAAAAATAAACCCCAATAAATAACAACCCTAAGCTCTAAACCCTAGACTCTAAACCCTAAACCATAAAACTAGAAGTGATTTTATGACTCATCAAAACAATTTTGTTTTGGATGGTCATTTTAAATTTTTGTTATTCAAAATGAATTTTTTCAAGGTTTAGGGGGAAGAAAATATATCAATGACTTCATAGGAGTTGACTTTGCATTTTTCTGATTTATTTTAAATTTATTTTGAATATTTTGATATAAAAATAATAAAATATTCTTATCACAACAACAAACCACGTCGGTGTTAATAAATTGTAGGCGTTGTAAATTATAATGGACGACTTACATATTAAAATGACGTCGTTTAAAGTAGAAACCATGTCGGATATTTTACTGCACGACGTAACATATGTATTCCACGACTCAACCACCGTCGTTAAAAATTAATACCCTAAACCCTTAAAACTAAATTATATAATTTTAAAAATTAAGTTTATAAAAGGGTTTATGGTTTTACAGCCTAATATATACCCTAGACTACCCAAAAATTATACTTTAAAAATAAACCCCAATAAATAACAACCCTAATCTATAAACCCTAGACTCTAAACCCTAAACCATAAAACTAGATGTAAGAACCCAAAACAAAATATCTAAAAAGAAAGAAAATATCTAAAAAGTAAGGAAAATATCTTTTAGTGAAAAGACCATTTTGCCCTTGTATTATTTAATAGGGAAAAAGTTGACTTTTCAATTGGGAAAGAATTTGGTAATTAGAAATTATGTCGTTGCGTAGAGCACGGTGAAACGAGTCCGTAGACACGGAGTAGACCCGAATCGGAGTTGTAACGAAGGAGTTATGGTCAAAAGAATCTCAGTGGCAGAACCGTAAATATTTCGAAGTTCAGTTTTTATAAACCCAGCTGCATTCTCTCTCGAACCATCTCGACCAGCCGACTTTAGACAGCGATTTCTCCCAACTCAGGCCACCGTTTCAGGCAATACCGGTCCCAAACGAACCATCTCACTTCTCTCTATAAGCCCTGCCGCTCCTCAGCCTCCATCCACCACTGTAGTAGCCGAAAACTGCCACGAAACAGGCCGGGTCCGACAGTTTTTCCGAAAATTTGTGGGAGCTCGTTCTCCTTCGTTTCTCAACCAAATCGATCGAGTAAGGTATGGTTTTTGACCTATTTTTCGTGCTCTAGATGATGGGTATATGGGCTTCGATCGATTTTAGCGTTAAGGGGTTAAATTTTCGACTTGAAATTTGGCCGAAACTTCGGCTCTTCGAAACTACTATTTATGGTCACTTTTTAGGGCTGGTCCAAGAACAAAAGTGACTCCAAATAGGGTGTTTTACCTAGGGTAGGAGTTTGGAGTCTCGATTCCACGATTTTTCGGCGCACCCGAATCGCTTTGGACACCCGATCTGCCCTGCGCGTGTGGCAGAGCGTGGGCCAGGGTGGTGGCACGGCTCTGGCCAGTTTTAAGGTCCTCGTGTCGTCACGAGCGCGTGGGATTTCGCGGATCTCAATTCGGAGTCCGTTTGAGCCCCGAACGGATTTTCCATATCGCGCGATCCGGGGATGCAGTGTCGTGTAATCGTTGGATCGCGCTGAATTTTGGATATGTCGGTCTAAGTGATTTCAGGATCGCGAATCGGAGTCCCGGATACTTCGGAATCGCGTACCCTAGGGCTAGGGTTTGGGTTTTAAGCGATAACGCGATTTTGGCCAATCCGACCGTCCGTTTCGGACCAAATTCGCAGAACATGGTTCCCGCTGTATGAGAAACCTTCAGGGAACCTCAGATTGGCCATCAGAGATCGTGGACCCACGGGGTCCCGGGTCGGCCGATCGGGCAGGGTATCGCTTAGCTGAGCATCGGACCTTTTAAAACTGGTCCATGTGTCTGAAAAGGCTAATGTGGGCATATGAGTAATTGGAATGAGATGCGCGTATTTTTAGGAGCCGGGGGCAGGGTGTTTAATTGAAATTCGTTTTATTCAGCAGTTTATTAATTTAATCTTTCGGGGTAATCAGGCACCAGGAGCCCGACAGAATTGTAAAAGAGACCTCGAGGGATCGAAGTAGCTCGGACCATCTGTGAGTGGACTTTCTTTCATAAATCAGACTTCATGAATGATTTGATGTGATTTATATAAATAAGTTTTACAGATGAGTTTATATTGATTTTATATAAGTAAGTTTTTAAGAAATGAATTTATTTGAATAAGTTTCTTTATTTGATCCTGAGTAAGTTTTATTATTGTTTTGAACATGTTCAGTACCGTAACAGTTTTATAAATATGTGCTGCTTATTTATAAATTATAAACACAGAGTTTGAGGTTGAAATCAGATGAGACAGCAGCACAACTTGAGATTTCAGTTGTGATTCAGATCTTTCTAAAGGATTTTATTTTAAAACCACCTCGTACCCATTTTCTTTGGTGATTACCCAGAGTTGGACCGATGTCTACGGACATCGAGTCCGATTTCAGTTAGTCAGTGCACTTGACTTGCCTCACGAGTTCCGAGGACGCTCGGACCGTGAGTGCCAGGATTTGCGGCTCGGCAGACTTGGTGTCCCGAGACCTGCCAGGATTGCGGCTCGGCTGACTCTGTGTCCCCGAGACCTGCCAGGATTGCGGATCAGGCTGACTACGGTCCCCTGCATCCTGCCAGAGCGACTCGAGCTGACTTGGTGTCACCGAGAAATCTGCCGGCGGGACAGGCTGATCATAGTCCCCTGATTTCGCCAGTTTGCGGCTCGGGTAGCCTGTGTGACGCTCGAGACCTGCCAGGGAATTGACGGATCTGACAGGGGTACAAATTGGTGGTATTTTCAAAGGATTTTGAGTTTCTTTTATTTAGTTATGATTTTCAGTTATTTTATAACAGCTTTTCTGATTTTTCAGGCATAGATACCTTTATATTTGTTCAGTATGCAAGGTTTGAGTACAGAGTTTTTATACACGTTTGATTTCAGCACTTTTATGAAAGCTTTGATTTCAGTGGTTTTGTATGAAACTTTCGAACTTGAATATGACTGATATAGAATGCCTTGAGTTGAATATGCTTGGTGTAGAAAGTACGTATTCAGTTTTATTTAGCTAAATTTCTTTTTACAATGGGGGATATTATGTTTATGACAATTGTTTTGAAGAACATTATGTTTGTCCACTCACATTTTCAAACTGTTTTTCGCCCCCAGGCCATAGAGGTACGTGGAATCCACCACCGGGCTAGTCATAGCTTCCGCACCACCAAGTAAAGTAGAGTTGTAGAAAATCCTTTAAACCTTGAGAACTTGAGAATATGCTCTGATATCCAGTTGAAAATTTGGAGATTAGAATTGAATTGATTACTGGAAACATTCTGACTGTTGGGTGAAATATTTGAGATTGTTTGACAGGTGAAAAAATTTTTGGGATTGGTCAAAATACAGGGGAGACTCTGCCGAAATTTCGGCAGAAGTCGAAGAGAAATTTGAAAAGAATTTGAAGCAAGAAGGGTAAAAAGGTCCTTTGTGCCCGACATTCGCCAGGTGTCGGACACGCACGGGACTTGGCTCGAATTCCAAAGTGGAAATTGGGTTGGGTCCTGTCACTAGAAGTGATTTTATGACTCATCAAAACAATTTTGTTTTGGATGGTCATTTTAAATTTTTATTATTCAAAATGAATTTTTTCAAGGTTTAGGGGGAAGAAAATATATCAATGACTTCATAGGAGTTGACTTTGCATTTTTTTGATTTATTTTAAATTTATTTTGAATATTTTGATATAAAAATAATAAAATATTCTTATCACAACAACAAACCACGTCGGTGTTAATAAATTGTAGACGTTGTAAATTGTAATAGACGACTAAGTTGTTAAAATGACGTCGTTTAAATGAGAAACCATGACGGATATTTAACTATCCGACGTAAAATATATATTCCATGACTTAACCGCTGTTGTTACAAAGTACTACCCTGAACCCTTAAGAAATTGAAGACGTTGTAAACCATAAACGACTCAATTGTTCAAAGAACGTCGTCTAAATATCCTTTTACGTCGGATTTGTTTAAAACGAAACAACAAAAAACGACGGTTTTTGACTTTATTAGGTCGTTGGAAAAGTATTACACGCCGGTTACGCAATTTGTATGTTTGTTTTTTTTTTTTAATTTAAGAAAACCTCAACAAATTTTTACATTATATATTATAGACAAAATTTGTACATTATACATAAATATCAAGTGTTCAATAATTCCCCTATTCCACGTGAAGGCAAACAAACTCTGCCCATTCATTCCGGACTTCATCAATTGCTTCTTGGGGGTATGGCGCTTCCTGGTTTCCCTTGGCATACTGCATAAACAATGACTATTAGGGTTTATAAATAAAAAGAAATTCAATCACAGACGACGATATTTTTCATAACCGACGTAGTATATCTATTCAACGACGGTAATTTTACATGACCGTCGTTGATAATACAAAAAACGACGAAAAATGTATGAAGGTAATTTCTTCTTACCTTCTTCTCAAACGCCAAGGAAGGATCCATGATGATGTCCCTCATGAAGAGCATCACATAATACCCGCATTCGACACTGCTGGGTTGCTTTGGTGTGCCTGACAGAGTTTTCCAAATTACTGCTTTACGGCCTGCTCTGGCTATGTGAGAATTATATATTTTTATAGCACTGTTCACGATGTTTTTGGCCTCTTCATCGACCACACGATTTCCGGGCAGAGGATCCAGAAAATAGACGGTTTCCCTCTTTGCTCTCACAATCAGCAAGATCCAATGACGGCTGCACAAAATTAATATAAAAACGACGGTTATTTACAAAAAACGACGTATTATAATATTTCACACGACGAAATAAAGTAGCAATCGACGACATTATATATTTATCACGACGATAAATAACTACCGACGGGGTTAGTAGTTTCAAACGACTCAATAAAATAAAACACCGACGTGGTTAGTTTATACGCTGTCATTTATTGAAAATCATAAAAACAAAATCCTGTTAAGGAGACTAACCCTGGATTGTAAGGCATCATGAAAATCTGTTCACCATCCGTCTTCTGAAGTCGAGCTGCTACCAATCGTGATATGTCAGCTATTGTGCCAGAGTTGGCACTAACTGTAGCAGGGACGATAAAGCCAACCATGCTGCACATATTTGCTTGTTTCAAAACATCATGTAAGTACCTAAATACATAAAATAATATAAACAAGTCAGCACAAAAAAAACACACGACGGTTATGTATAACAAAACGACGTATTATAAAATTTCACACGACGTACTGAAATAGAAAAGGACGGTATAATATATTTATCACGACGGTACATACTAACGACGTGGTTAGTTAGTTAAGACGACGCAATAAATAAACCAACGACGTATTATTTTAGAATGACAAACCTCATATATACAGCAAACACAGTAGCTCCTATTTCTTCCATGCCTGCAAATTGTGTAATATCTTCAGGCAGGACGAAGGTATCGCGTTCTAGACCAAACACCTCCTTATCAATTGTAAAGTGCAGGGTCTTATCCTGAGGCACGAGTGTCGTTTCCACATAACGACAAAGGGTTTTTAAAGAAGATGGCGCCTCCATATTTGAATAATCAACAACTTTAATAACCTGTTTAAAGAAATAAAAAAAAATGACGTGGTAATTCAATAAAAACGACGGTTTAAGGAATAAAACGTCGTCTGAAAAGAATTTAAACGACGGTGAAAAAACCGTCGTGGTGAATAATTTATTACGCCTTAGAAAAAAATTCCGCCGTCTAAGTTGTAAACAAACGACGGTTTAAAGAAAAATATCGACGTCTGAAATTTTGAAAAACAAATAAAAAAGGCAAAGTTATGTGAACATACCATGTCGTCATGCTTTTCTTCATCTTCTTTCTCCTTTTCATCTTGTTTTTCTTCTTCCTTCTCTTCATCTTTTTTTTCTTCTTCCTTCTCTTCATCTTTTTTTTCTTCATTCTTCTCTTCATCTTGATTTCCTTCATTTTTCTGTTTTAAGTAATAAAGAATGTAGAGAAAGTAAAAAAATTAAATTCAAACGTCGTGGTAAGACAAAACACAAGACAGTATGTAAGAATTATGGACGTCTTAAATTATTAAACGATGGTAAATAGTAAACGTCGTGGGATTTATATATTACGTCGGGAATGACTAACACCGTCGTCTAAAAACCACAAAGTTTTAAAAATAACGACGTTTAATGGCGTGTAAAACAAGTAAACTAAATACGACGTGGTATTGAAATACAAACGACGGTTTATTTTTAAAATCGTCGTGGTATGTATTTCAAACGACGGTTTTATTAATAATAACGACGTCTAATAGTTTTTAAAAAAACAGAGAATTCAAAGTTCAGATATGTTACCTTTTCTTCCTGATGTTTCCCATTTTTGGCAGTATCATCCTCAAAATGTAGGGATCTCACATCACCTCCAGAGCAGCTTGCTTTGTCAGACATTGGATTTTTTGGACTTTGGCTAATTCTTGGTTTAAGCATGCTTGGATCAAAATTGGGAATTAATTGGGAAAGCTGACTCAGGAAATGCTCCCTTTCAGCCTCTACCAATTGTTTGGTTCTAGCCTCCATCCTTAAAGCCTCTTCCCTTGCCTTAGCTTCCATCTTTTTATTCTCTTCTTGAAGGAGAACTCTTAAACTGTCCTTTAACCGGTCGTCAAAGCTCATCCTCTGTGGTTTGGGTAAATTGAAATATTGCCTTGGGGAAATCCCAGCACCTACACCTCTCACTCTGCCTGGATGCTCGGGGCCCAAAGCCATGGTCAGCACATCATTGCTGCCAGATACACTGACTTTGCCTTCCGAGACTTGTTTTTGCAATTCATCCTAAAACAAAGATATATAAAAAAGTAAGAACAAAAAACACACGACGGTTATTTATATACAAACGACGTATTATATAATTTCACACGACGCAATAACATATAAACCGACGTTATTATAATTTATCACGACGGTAGTTATACCGACGTGGTTAGTTTTTTAAAACGACGAAATGAATAAACCACCGACGCCTTATGCTTTATTTACAGATAACAGAGGGATGATTCAATATTCACACCTTTAACGACCTTGTTTAAAACATTTCGACGTAGTAATTTAATACAAACGACGCGAAAATGAACCACCGACATCTTATGCTATAATTAAAGAAAACAGAGTAGTGATTCCTGATTTAGACCTTTAACGACGTTTTTTAAAAAGTTTCGACGTGGTAATATCATTCACACGACGCAAAATATAACATAAGACGTAATAAGAATTATTCACAGTTTAATAAAAATTTAAAACAGAGTGAGTAGGCTTACAATTAATTTTGCTTTCTCTGCCACCTTTGGATCCGGGATGTTACCATGTTTGTCCTGTCTAGCTCTCTTCCATAAGGTAGATCGATCAATTTCTACCCCAGGCATGGTTTCCTCCAATTGATCCTCCAAACCAGCATATCCTTTTCGAGACAATCGATGATTGTACTCAAGTTTCTCCCTAATCTGTGCATGTTGAGAATGCACGGACTCAAAATCTTTAGATAACCTTGAAGCTACAAAGGCATCCCATTGTGCTTTCTCTATGAATTTATATGTTTCAGGGGGTTGGCTTAATCTCTCCCTGTCATTGGTGTATGGAAGGATATAATGCCTCGTTAGTGTAGACTTGAAATCCTTCCATTTCTTGGCAGCATAAGCTAACACAGAGTTCTTGCCCCTTGACCTACCACAAAAGCAATGTCAACTGCTTCCCAAATCTGCTCCTTTATATCCTTGGGGATTTGAGACCATTTCATGTCCACAAGTGGAACTCTGGAGCGTGCCAACACACCAATGTAGGACTGCATCTCACTATGTGCTTGGCCAATTCCTTTTCCCCTTTTATTGTACTCAACAATTGGCCTCAGTTTCTGAAGTTTTCTCTTCACAACACGAGGCATTGTGCTCATACCTCGACCAGACTTTGAATCATCAGAGATTGTTGTCTGGCTGGTTGGTTCTGCCTCAGCAGATGATGAAGCAAACTTCATCTTCTTCGAAGACTTCATCTTCTTCGAAGACTTCTCTTGAGGAGTTACCATTCCAAGCTCCTTACCTCCATTTTTCTTGGAGCCAGAGTCCTTACTTTGGTGTTGAGAAACCATTTTTACAGACAAAACTGCAAGTGAAAATATTTCAGAAAAAGATTAAGAACACAAACGACGGTTATTAATAAAATACGACGTATGATATGATTTTAAACGACGCAATGAAATAATCTCCGACGTAATAAATGTTTAAAACCAAGGTAATTAAACAACGACGAAATAATATAAAATAAGACGTAATAATAACTTATTACGCCGATATTTACCGGACGACGTGATAATTAACTATACACGACGAAATATTTATACAACGTCGTGGTATTGATGTTCACACGACGTCAATAGTAATATACCGTCGTCTATATAAGGATCCAAAACCCTTCTTTCTTTCTCTGTGAATGTTTGATTGCAGATTTGATTTTTCTGAACCATGGTTTTTTTTTTCTAATTTGATAAAATACAAGGCCAAGAAAGAAAGTTTTGGAATCTTATATAGACGACGGTATTTTAATATGACGTCGTGGTATTAACATTCACACGACGAAAAACAATAAGATACTGTCGTCTATATTAGATACCAACCCTACTTTCTTTTTCTTTATATTTTATCAAATTAGGGAAAAACAAAAACCATTGTTCAGAGAAATCAAACCTGCAATTAAACAAGCAAATAAAAAAAAAGACTATAATTTTAAAAACAACTTTGTCAATTTTCAGACGACGCTAGAACGACCGACGAACCGTCGTGGTCTACATATTTAACCACGTAAATAAGAAGCTACCGTCGTCTTATTTAGTTGAGGTAGTTGTCTTCAAAGTTGGAAACTTTCCCTCTTTGTCTGTATATTTTATCAAACTTGGAAAGAAGTAAAATGATTTTGGCCAAAAAAAAGGTAAAAAGATTTTTCAAACAAAAAACGTATGAGCATGCAAAACAGCAACCAAAATAGTGAAAATGAAAGCTTACCTTTTGCGTGCAATGAAAGCAAGAGGAAGACGATCGATGTTTAAGTTCAGAGACGACGAATAAGACGAGAGGAAGACGATGAGATACTCTGACAGTGCTCTGACAGGAAAAAAGACGAAAAGTTTTCTCCGGGAGATTGAAATTTTTAATCGGGTTTGGAAACAGTGCATGTGTAAGTCAGGTAGACTAAAAGTTGCTTACATATAAAACCATTTCAAAAAAATAATACGGCGGTTACATATAACTACGACGTATAAATTACAAAATACGACGGTACATTTAACTTCGGATGTGGTAAATAAATACGACAGTAGTGTTGTAGGTACCGTCATAGTAAACTCAAAAATTAAAGTACATAAGTAATAACTCGCGTCATGGTAGATTATTTAACACGTCGTTTTTATTAATTTACCGACGTGGATTTATGTAATATACGCCGGTCATACCGACGTTGATTTTACAATTTAAACGGCGGTTTTTTTGTAAGGACCGCCGTTGGTTTTAAAAATTTATTCTATAAATTTTTCGCTTTCATTCATTTTCGGTTTACATTTAGGGTTCCAAGTTCTTCCTCTCTCAGAGACACTGTCTCTCACATCTCAAAGACAATAATTTGGATGTCTTTTTCAAAGAGAAATTGAGCTTACTCGCATCAAATCTATGTCCACAAGAAGAAGCTTGTCAACTAGCCTTCTCACTTCCTTGATCAAGCCCGATAGGACACTTAGTGCTTCTGAATACTCCTTGCTTTCCATCAAAAGAGATGCAAGCCTGGCCTCCACTCGCCGTCGAAGGAAAGTTCGCTTCTCAGGGAAATCTGAAGATCAGATGTGCCTGATCCTCTGCTTGATTTTCTTGGCTAAGAAGATCCGTCAGATTTGTGATAGCCTCTTCCTTTATCCGTAGAGCTTCAGAAAAAGAAGATGGGTTTCAAGAATGCGATAAAGAATAGAAATGGCTTCAGATGGCCTCTAAAGCATGAGCAATCGAATCAGTAGTTGCTGGGAGATATGATGAAGACATTATCAATGCTTTGAACTATACAAGTCCTGCAGAAAGATAAAGGACCAAACTGTTAAAGAAACTGAAACAACGGCGGTTTCAGTTTAATATAACCGTCGTTGAAACAACGTCGTTGATTTGTTTTTTAAACATCATTAGGTATAATATAACCGTCGTTGAAAATTGTCTCTCTGATTGCAAATTTGCAACGACGTTAGGTATAATATTTGTAGATACACAAACGCACACACATCATCAACTTCCAAAAAATTGTCTCTCTGATTGCAAATCTGTGTCATCTGTTAAGATTATGATGTGGAACAGAGTTCCATCCGGTAAGATTTCGTAACCCTTGGGATCTCAGAAAAATCTGATTATGTCGGCGGTTTTCTATATAAACCGTCGTGGTTATTTCAATTCTTGTCATTAAGTAGATCTACCGACGTAGGATAAGAAAATCAAAGAAAAAAATTGTTAACAAAAATTCTTATTAAGACGACGGTTTAAATTAAAGGTACGACGTATAAAATGAATAAATACGACGTTAAATTTTATAGTACGATTTAAAGATAACGTCGTAGAACTATACGAGAATGACGTCGATATATTTATATTTTCCGTCGTTGTACATTAATTTAATACGGCGATATTTTGTATTTTAAAGCCGTGGATTTGTTTGTAATTATACGGCGTCTTATACGAAAACCTCGTCGTGTTATTTTATGAGTAAAAACGGCGGCTTTTATTGAAATCGTCGTCTTTACTTTCTACGTCGGTCGATTCATAACTTCTGCCGTTCTTTGTTGGCTTTGATTTTACACTGCGGAAATCTGTTTCAAATAGGCGTCGGTTGTTTAATTAGGTACGTCGTTGTTTTTGAACAGCCATTTGAATCTCCATTTTTTAGTTGTCTAAGGTGGTATTACACGACGGTGTTTTTAGCACCGTTGTCTTTTTAAAAACCACGACGGTTTTCACTTAAACCGTCATTGTTTTCTGGTCGTCTTTTTCACTTTTTGTAGTAGTGTTGGCACTCAGAAATATTGGACCATTCAAAGGGAACGTGTCAGAATTCTTAAGAATGAATTGGAGATGCCGCCACGTATGTCGTACATACACGATGATTTTTATGTTTCCAAGTTGCAAAAGACAAGTTGCAAAAGAGTGCACTTGATACCATGTAGTGATACCTTGGAATGACTTGCCTATGGAGCAGAATACGTCCTATGTGGATTAGTTTCAACAAGCAAAGGCGCCCGCGCGATGCTGCGGGTTTTGAAATTGCGTCAAATGTGTATAAAGTCGAAAAAATATGTAGAAAACATGGCTTTGTTTATATGTATATTGAGATCTAAATAGTGGCATCATGCTTAGTTTAGTACGTTTAAGTTACAAAAAAATAAATTAAGATAGATAAATTAATAAGATGATATATGCGCTGCTTATTATGTTAAAATACTGGCCCTATTTATATATAAATTGAGATCTAAACAGTGTCATCATGCTTAGTTTGGCAAGTTTAAGTCGTAAAAATATTATGCATATTTTAATATATCAAGCAGCTATTAGAACATCAAAATATGAGCAGCCTTGAGCTGCATATTGTTCAAAAAATCTTGTACAGGCGTCTATCTATATTTTAATGGGTGGTGGACATGGATTTTTCTTTTTTGATGTTTCTTGCAAGGGCATCTAGCTGTTACACAAACAAATGAAAACATGAAAATATGACAATACGAATTCAAGACTGGTTTCTTTTCAAATTCCTTGAGAGGAGAATCACATGTTAATTGGTTGAAAAGTAAACAACACCATAAAGAGAAAACTACATAGACACATCACAACTCATTTCAAAATCCATATGCATGCAAGACAGTGTAGACCAATACCAAATGTTCTGTAAAAAACAAATTCGATAAAACCAAACATCGACCAAACCCTATATAATTAGTTCCAATGTGGTCAATTTGTTTCTGGAAATTAGTTCAATGGCCCATAATTGTGACTTGCAACCAACCATTTGCAGAGGAGCAATTTGAAATAAAATTAAGCAACAATCAAAAGAGCGAAAAATAAAGACATTCTAGATTCTAAAACAGGGCTCTGAACAACCTGGTGATCCCCAACTGGAGCATTAGTGCCACATGTGCTACATCTTTGACAGTGTTTTGATGTATAGCCAACCTTTTTATAAAAAAAATCTCATCCTCATTGTTAAAAATTGATGATCTTTTCCCACTTTAAAGTTATTTCCACAATGAATTGAAAACGAAAAAAACATTTATTAAGAAAAAGTTCTTTCACTAACTGTATTGCAATGGAGATGCTACACTGTCTATTTAAAAACTATTAGATGCTGCATTTGAAATAAAGAGTATACAATTACTGATTATAATGTCATGCTTTTTAATAATGTGTTCTTTAATTTGAATAACTTTGATGCATAATAATCAAGCACCGTGTAGCTGATTTACATGGGTTTACTAAAAAGCTAATGTATATATTCACAGGGGATGCTTTGATATCAAACTTGCATACCAAAAATTCATCATTAAAAAATTAAGAACAGTACATATGCCTAAATGATCAACGCAAATGGGAAATTGATGCCATTGGCTAAAGCAAAATGGAAAACAATTAATTTCAACCAAGAAATTTCCCTCTTGCTTAACAGAACCAAAAGCAGGAACCTAAAAGCTCTATCCAAACCAGTAAAATAAGCCGACACTTTGAGAGCACTGCATAGTTTACAACATCTAAGTTTTCTTTTTGGTCATTGGTGGAAATTTCACTATTCATTGTATTTAGCTATTTTTGGTTAATAAATATTTTGATGCCATTTAGTGAAGAATTTAAAACAGATGCTAAATGTAGATGCACCAAGTATGAAACCGGTGGAAGATTTTGAGTAACTGTTTACAACTCAACAACATTTTCCTTGGCACTAATGCATTCAATATCGATCTATTATAATTTAACTCAGGCTTTTTCTGGTTTTTGTAATTCTTTTAGGTTATCATATTCAAAAATTACAAATTCCAACCAACACATCAATGGCTGGAAAGGAAAAAATAAACATGGATGAGTTAAATTACAATATTTTTATTACATCTATAGCCTAATCAAGCAAAATGGACGTACACCAACAGTATTGCAGCTATATAAATAAAAAAATTCAAAACAAACATATGAAAACGAATTAAATACAATTTCTATAGCCTAATCAAGCAAACCATATAAGCAATAACATCACAATGATAGAAATAACAATTTTCAAAGACACAATATCCAAAAAACAATTAGCCACGGTTGATATGCAAGACTTCTTCAAAAGACAAATAGAAAACTGACCTGTTGTCTAGCAGCAATGGGAAGAGCTACCAAACAGTCTAAAAAACAGTTATACAGCACCTGTAAAAAACGCAAAAACCGAAAATTCAGTTTCTTCTTCTCATAAGGCATATAATCCTTTTTTTTTTTTTTTTTTGCGTTTGAAAATTGTTGAAGTCTATTTTTGTACGGTTGCCATCTTTCTTTAGGACTTGAAGAAAAAATTAAGAAGCACACACTGATCCCAACCAATTGTCAATTGACACCATTAGCTAATTCCTATCCTCTATTCACAAAACTTAAAACAATTAATTGGAAATTTCAGCCTAGAAACTCACCTCCTGCTTAACATAGCTGAAAACACCAACCAAACTGCTCTATTCAAAGCAACAAAAGAACACCTGCAAAATATCAAAAGAAAACATGGTTTTTAAAAAAGAGAGAGAGAGAAGAAAAAGGAAGAAAAAATAGAAAAAATGGAGAAGAAATTAGCTTGCGTATTTTTATACATGCACAATCTTTTTATAAAACTAAAACTTTAGCCTGAGCAAAATCTGCAAGGCAAGAAATCACTCAAGATTACCCAAATTAATGTGTTTTGGGCAAAGAAAAACACTGTAAAAGCACGGGAAAATGGCTGTCTAAATGATCCTAAATGCATATGAAACAAAGAATATAAGATCAAAAGTTACTGGTCTAAACAATCAAAAGTTACCTATGCAAAAGTCACCCTAAACAATCAAGATTTTTTTTTATTTATATTTTTCAATTCCATTTTTCTGTTTTCCCTTTTTCCCCTTTAAACAGACATCAAAATTTCATACTCTAATTCAACAATTGAGTCATCTCAAAGTCTTTTCTAACAATCTATAGATCAAGCTCCAATTTGTACTAAACATATATGCCTAAAAATCAACCCAAAACATCAATCAAATGAAACCAAAGGCAGCTACATCTCATTTTTCATGTTAAAAAAGCTCCCTCAAAAAAACACAAAATTTCAAAAAGCTTCAGCACATGAAAAGACATTAATATATAATCAAAAGCAACATCATGTTGTTATCACTCTTAGCAACAACCCCTCCAAATACATCATATCTTCCATAAACTAAAAGGAAAAAGTCAAAAATGCCCAGTGTAATGACGAAAAGTTGAGGGGATGCAAAACTGAAGATTGTGCATCCCCCACAGGCTCAAACTGAAAACTCAGCATTGCTGGTTTGAAAATCTCTCTTTCATTCAATAATAAACTGGAGAAATTATGGTTTGCTGGTTCTCTGCCAAAAGCCCATGTGAGTTTTCCTCTGTTTGAAAATTGAAACCTGCTCTGTTGGCACTATCTATATGAGCCCAAAAAAAGTGAGGGAAAAACACTTTTTCGAAAAAGTGATTTCCATGCTTCATCTTTTTTCTTTTAACCCCAGAAATAAAATGACCATGAACAATCTCTAGCACAACCAGTTCTAATAACAGATGCAAAGTTAGACATTCAAATTATGCAATCAGTTTCAGGAATATTATGTCAAAACAGCAGCTGCAGCATCAGATTTGTTCTGATTTCAACATGCCCAATACGACAAACTTTGAACTAAACTCCTCCTCAGCAAACTTAATCTTTACTGAAAGATCCCAACAGAAGTTTTAGCAAAATAGCTGACAGAAAGATTACCATTGGCAAAGGGAACATTAATTTAGAAGTTTTAGCAAAATATGCTGACAAAAAGAAATTTCTCACTAAAATTAATTTCTAGGGAATAAAAAGAAAAAACCAAAGTCAAAACTATGGATGATAATCACTATGCCTTAATTCCCACAAATAAAAAGAAGAAAATTTTTATGAGCTCGAAGGACATCTTCCAAAATCCAAAATCAAGAACCCAAATACCCATTAACAAAAAAATCTAAAACGCACAAAAGGTATGTTCAGTGATGTTCAATACTGACTGCACATCATATGTTCAATCATGATTTTGATTGAAATTAATAACAATTAAAGTTCCTTGATTTACATTCTTTCTAAAACTCTTGATGATTGAAGAACATCAGATTTTAGAAGGCTCATCGTAAAGTATTCAAATATATCAAAAAGAGCCCAACCATATTCAGAAGCACATATTCTAGCACACCCATCTCCTACATTCCACAATACAAATGAAATCTAGGAAATGGCAGATATAACAACACCTTTTTTTTTTCCCCCAGTTTCAGCAAACTTATACAAACAAAAAACAGTAAGAAAGCGGAAAGCAAGCTTGTACCTTTAGAACAGTTTTCCCGGCTTCGGTTAGAGCTCGCAAAGGCACAAACTCTGTCCCACAACAGCAGCAAGGGCAATCGCAAGCCTTTCTTCACACACAAACAGTCACCTGCCATTACCAATTCAAAAACATGTTCAATCCCATCATAGGGGAGAAATACACTCAAAATTAATAAAAGGGACGAAAAATCAAGAGAGATGGAAGCCTGTTTCTATTTCAAAGAACGAAAGATCTCAAAGAATGAAAAATCTCAAAATTAACAGGGGAGAAATGCAAATCCAGCCGCACTTTTGCTCTTCGTCTGAGAGATTTCTGGTGGGAAGATTTTTCATCCTTTCTACATAGTTCACCCATTTATAAGCAAAAAAAAACCCAAAATGCAGCTTTAAAACTACAGACTTATTTTCTTGGTTACTTCAGACCACAATGCAACACCCAAGCAAGAATGACCAATGGAAGAATTCAGTGGTAGTAACATATGGGAATCAAGTTACTGGTATTGAATTTACTGTCTGATATGCTAAAGCCTTTACTCTGACAACGGTCCCAAATGACCTCAACCATGTTGTGTGTTGTTTTTATACCTAGGTATGTTTTGCATTTAGTATTTTCATCAAACCAATGTCTTTTTTTCTCTCCTTAATCAATCTAAATGGTCTGCGACTACAATTTTATTTTAAAGAGATAAAAATCATCCATCTCATACATAACTTAAGTCAATTTACATTTTCACATGGTGCCGTTAGCTAATTCCTATGCTCTATTAACAGAAAGATCAAATTCATGCAAGCAAATTGAACACTTTGCTAAAGTAAAACAGCAATTAACCAACATTAAGAAAAGAAAAAAAAGAAAAACAAATCCCAACTGACAAAGAGCCAGCCAAAAAAACATCTTCCATTTTTAAGCAGTTGTATTTTTCTACTTATATTGCAGCTCAAATATGTTCAGACTCGTTATTAACCGTATGCCTTACAATAAACAAAGCAGAAAGTTTCTATATATTAGTTTACCATTTCTCATGCTTATGTGTTATCTAGTTTCTTGGAATGGCTAGTGTTTATCAAAATGCTAAATATTCCTCTAAAAACAAATAAAATGTGAGTGTCTGATCCTTTTCCCATTGTGTGATGTAATCAGTTACCACAACATAAGGAATTATTTTCATCCTTAAGTCCTTATCATGCAAAGCTTGTGGGAGAGAGTTTTTTGGCTAGGAAAAGGCCAGTGTATGAGTGCACAGCTGAACAGGTGTGTTCTGCTTTACTTGTGATGGACTAAGTTCTGTTGAAGTGTCAGATATATGGAACCTCAGCATAATACATCCTTATATCATTCACTTCGTACCTTCAGTTATGTTGAATTGATAAGTGCAGATCAATTTGTCAATTCTTTTGAATGTGAAATGCTTGCTCATATATCTAGTGACATTCATATTTGAATGCACAATCATATGGTGACTTGTCTTAGAAGAATCCAAATGTATTGCTGCTGTTCTAACACTGATTTTCTTGTAATTAGGTATCCTTACTTTTGAAGGAGAGTTTCATTGACTCGTTTCCTAGTCGTGATCGACCATTTATGAAGGTGTGTTCCATGACATAATTTTATTTTGTTTCTCTGAGTTAACTGAACAGCCCATTGGCTTGATCATTCTGGAGAATTAGCTAGCTGTTGGGAATTTTATCATCAATTTCATCACCAATATCAGATAAAGAAAGGGAATTTTTTCAATTAAAAAAAAAAAAAAAAACATGCTCAGTAGAATCAAAGGAATCAAATAAATGAACTGAAATTCCTAAAAAATAACTAAATAAACCATTAGAGATAACCCCAAAACCTGAAATCAAAATAATCAAAAAACATGAACACAACTCTACAAAGCATGAAAAATCTCCCAGCCAACAATCAAATTCATGAAATAAAGACCTTAGAAATCTTAAGAAAAGTTGATGAGATGCATACCTGGAGAGCAACGATGCAAATATTCGCAAGCAAGAAAGATGGGGGAGCCTGAGTCGAAGGATGTAGAAAAATGAAATCTCCCGATCCCAAATCTCTCACTGTGTTGTTTCTTTGTAAACTCGATCGAACGTGCTCTCTCTCTCTCTCAACTCACTCTGAGTCGCTCGCCTATTTGGGTATTTGCAGTTTTGTAACAGTAATGATACACTCAAAGCCTGTGAGCGGAGAAGCTTTTTAGGGTTTTTGCTTCTGGGTTTTCTCAGCCATGGCGACTGAGGGTCAGAGCCCCCCGATGAGCTGGAGAGATTCCTACAGGGGCATGTCCTCTGAAACCATCAAGGGTTTGATTCTTGCTTTGTCTTCGAGCGCCTGTGGAACAGAACACTGTTCTCCCATGGCTGCCCCCAACCAGCTGGTTGCAAACGAACGAAAGCCACGACTCTGTCTCAGCCAACAAAACGATCTCAACCGAGGAGGGGCAAAAAGGGGAACAAAAGAAGCTGTTTAGTCAAGGGCAGTTTCGTCAATTCACTGTGCAGCAGGAAATAAAAACAGAAACAGCAGAAAAATGAGGGGCATTTCCGTCATTACACTGTGCTTAGCTACAGTGTTTAGTTGCATTGGGCTTTAGTATATATAGAATTTTGGTTTTAGAAACAAAACGACTCAGGATTTAAATTGTGTCGTTTGGTGGTAACATCGTAGAGTCGAAGAAATTTGGGAACTGTAGTCCAACATGTTAACACCTGTTAAACTAGTGTGGGTGTGTTCAGTAAATCTAAGGAGGGTGGAATGTGAGACCCCAAAAAATTTCGAAAATATTTGTTATGGTTACTATAAAATTTGCACTGTCCAGTTTGTGGTCATTTGGATATTCATGAATTTTTCATGAATTAAATATTGGTATATTTAAAGAAGAATTTAATTCCTAGAAATTTGAAGTTGGAATTTTGGTATTTTGAAAAATAGTAGACGTTTCCACATGTGGTATTTTTCTGAGAATTTTTCAGAACTCAGAAGTATTTTTAGTGAATTTTTGAAGTTGGAAAATAGGAAATTAAATTGGAATTTTCATATGGCAGCATAGATTGGCTGGAACAACTCGTCTGCCACATGGCAGCACCTAACTGGTTTGACTCAAAGGTTGACTAGGGTCTATAGTAGTATTCAGTGTGCTTATTCAATCTGAACCATTGATCTGATCCTAGATCAGATCTTGGCCGTCGACCAAATCAAATACTTCTGACTTAATCTAGGCCTTTGGATTGATTTTTGGGAATGCATCTGGACTATCAATCTTTAAGCTATCATGCACCTTTCCACACTGGATCCAAACTCAATTTTTGATCTAAACCTTTGAATTAAATATTCAAATTAATCCGAACCGTTGAGAAATTCTATAAATACTCAAATTCTTCATTCTCTTCACACCAAGATTTTTCAAAAAATCTCTCTTCCTCTGATTCTCTCCCTCTCCTCCACCACAGCCATTATTCCGTCCAACTTTCACCGGAGTTACTAGTCACCCAAATCACTATTCACACTAGAAAGATAGTATCCACCTTTTCCTACTCATACAAAAAATTACCATTCACAAGTACTATTCGTATAGGCACCGTTCATCCGAATTTACTATTCACTTCCGGAAGGTAGAAAGCGTTATTACCTATCTTTTTCAAAAAATTACTATTCATCGTCGTATTCTACTATTCCCATCGAGGTAAGCTCTATTCTTGAACTTGTATTCTATTTATGTTGATTTAGTACTTTTATTTCCAAAGTGTTATTCTGCCCAATTTAAATTTGTCAAAAGCTCATTTCGCTTTATTTTCTAAAGTAGGTAATTTTCAAGTTATTCCTAAAATATACTCCATATGTCGTTCGTTTGTCTGTTTGAAATCTAAACAAACTAGATAATCTTATGATCATTTTCCTTCTATAATTCCTGAACCAAATCATACCTATTCCTCTAGTCCATATGTATGAACAACAAAGGACAATTTAGACTTTAACTGTACCGTACTATACCACTCTTAGACCACAGATGGAACTTCAAGGACTATTAGGACTTTTTTGGACCATTTTGCGAATACTTGAGATTTCAAGGACATTTTTATAATGATTGAAGAGAATAAGGACTGAAATATAATTTCGACAAAGTTGAAAGACCAAAAGGCGATTTAAAAGAAATTTAAGGACCAAAGTGAAATTATGGATAAGTATAAGGACCAAGGTGCAATTAAAGATAACTATAAGGACTAAGTTGCAAATAAGGATTTTTAGTGCCATTTCTAAATGTTGGAATTGGAAGCAGTTGCCCAGGGAAGGACAGTTTCAACACCAAGGTGCAGAAGGCAAGTCAGGCTTAAGCTTTGGATTCCAGGTAGGGGGACTCACTCCCAGACTTGTATTTTTCTGTGTATGTATGACATAGTGTATATTGTGTGTGCAAAAGCCGCATTGTTTTTGGATGCCATGTTGTTTGATTTTATGGATGCTTGGCTGTGGTTCTCTAAAGTTTTGGAGGGTATACGCATGCGAGCATTATCCTCGATGACCTGAGGGTGAAGGGGGCATAGCGACTTCCCTGGGTTTAGATTCGCTAAACCTCCGGAGTGACTGCGCAGACTGGCTTTTCCAATACCTTACGCATGAGGTCTAGTCGAAGTAGTATAGCCAGTTAAATGGATGCTCTTGCTACAATATCAGAGGAGTTGGATTTAATTATTATGTACACCTAAAAATTCTCAGCCTAAGGGCTTGTCATAGTTGCCAAGTCTACTGGTCATTTCTAATCCCGGAATCTAAGGACCGAAATGGACAGGTCGAGCCTCCCGAATTAGAAGTCGTTCTTGGCCCAATGGAGGACACTTTGACCCAACAATAACGGCCCAAGTCGACCCGTACCGAGCACATTTCTGCCCCGGCTCATGCTAAGCATTTCACTAGGTCGTGGCCAACAGTCACAGTACCCAAGGTCAAGACCGAGAGGCGCTAAGAGATAACCACTATAGGTCACTATCTGGAGATGCGCGTAAAGACTACACTGAGGAAAACCTAGAACCTAGTTCCTGGAAGAGAAGAAGACTTTTCATGTCAAGACAAGCCTCATGCATTAGGATGTGTCAATTGAGCTACAAGGATTCACCACCAATAAAAAACGACAAAAGCTACTCTTCTTAACATCTGTCCAAGGTCTTTGATATCCTCTAATCAGATTAGGACGAAAGACCTCGATCATGAAATAGTGCTCAGTCAAGGAGAACAATCTTGACACTCCCACTATATCCAGAAGTGCGAAGCCAACTGCCACAGGACCCAGACCAAAAGTGGAAAGTAGATACAACCCTCCAAGACCTTGCATTTACCAGCCCATGCTTCATTCTCCACCTATAAATACAAGACCATCAGCAACGTTCAAGAGGTCTCTGACCAAACAAAGCCTACCATAGAGGAAATTATATTTTCATGTCATTTATCTTACAGTAATGCACTTTCAATACCTTTAAATGCTTTCTTAGGAGTAGTGGTAAAGTTAAGTTCTTCCATTCATCCATATATCATACGACCCTTGATTTTCAAGACTTTAGTAAACCATCCAAATCCATCAACTGTCGTTTCCAATCACCATTATCAACGGCCTTGTAGCTCAGGCCGTGAACCTAACAGCCGAGAATTGTTCCTCTCTCAGCCACAGTTACTTTGAGCAAAGTCAAATCAAATAGGCATATTCAATTAATCCATCCACATCATCTTAGAATATACAGTAGATCGAACTGGCACTCCCACGCACACCCCATCTAACACAAGTAGTAGGATGACCTGTGTTGGCACATATCCTCTCGGCCTTAAATAGTAGGCCGTTAGATTTGCGTAGCCAACATTTTTTCCATGCCTAATAGGATTCATCAAACTGTCTACCGACACTATCGACGAGATTTGTCAAAATTTTATGGTGGAAACTCAATCACAAAAGCGAAGCTTAAGAACAAAGAAGCCGAAATGTCTTCAGAAATCCCTGAGTCAAATTTGCCAACTGTGACAACCGAGGCCCAAGCTATTGTTGTTTCAACATCGACCTCCATCCCACAGACATCAACCTTCTCGACTGAGTTCGTACATACACAGTCTCCTTTCTTAGGAGAGGGTCCGACAATGGCGGCTTATTCGCCGGTTTACAAACCATAAGGTTATAGTACATTCAGCCAAGCATCACATTCTCCAGTAGTACCAATGGAGGATTTAATGGCAAAGCAGGCCTAAGGATAAAAACATCCTTCATGGCCACGATGGATAAAATCTCCTCTGACTTGCAGACTCTCTTCCAATAGATATTATCTTCTTCACAACCGTCATTACCTTCCATAACCGAAAGGGTCGAACCTTACTATGAGGGCATTAGTTATAGCATTGTTGGCCATGCATCTACTTCAGGTTTCGATCAAAATACTCAACCAGGGCGCTGTCAATATGTCGAGGTAGAGGTCAATTCGGCCAAAATCAACATTGAAAAGCTCTTCCTATGTAAAGAGCTTGTCAAGGCCGACAATAGTAAAGTAAAGCTTCACGACAACAACTTCATGGCACGAGGACCAAAAAGTTACACCTTCGAGTTGACAAAGGCCGAAGGCATTTTCGACTTGCTCTTGGCCAAGAATAAGGTCAAGCTATCATTCAGCCACAAAATCCTCAAGGCCGAATAGCTTAAAGGAAAGATGTTTTGTAAGTATCACAGTTCGTGGTCTCATAATAATAACAATTGTGTTGTCTTGCATCATGTCATACAGAAATTGGTAGACGAAAAAAAATTTGAATTCGTAGAAAAGCTAGCCATGAAGGTGGATGCCAAGCCTTTTCCTCCACTCGTCATCAACTTGGTTGATGCTCATTTCCAAGCTCAACCCCCCCAACAGAGGAAAACTCCGCTACCCAAAGTCAAATCGACCAAGGCCGAGCAAACAGAGAAAGGAAAGGGGAAGGAACCTAAGGTGTAGACAGCGGACAAAGGGAAACAGGAGCTAGCGCTTTGTGATCGATGCAAAGCATAGATTAGCTCGTCAAGGCCAAAGGAGCATAAGAGAAAGACAGCTAAACCTTCCCAAACGGTCATAGAAAAAAGTGTAATTAAACCAAAACATAGGCCGATCAACTGAGCCATAAGAAGCGAGCCACACCTCGAGAGTCCAAGACTCCCAAACCCCAGTCATGCAGGATGACGGATGGTACAAAACTCGGCCTAGGGGCAAGGCTGAAGACCCAGCTGAGAAGAATGCAGAGGCAAGCTCAACAAGCCAAATCTGAGTCAGCTAAGGCCGAATAATCCAAAAGTCGCAAGAAGGATACGGCCATAACCACAAAGTCATCTACTCCAACCGATAGTTTAATTGGAACAAAGACTTCAACCAAAAGTCCAACAGCCGGAGAATATAGGTCAAAAAGAAAAGATTTATTAGGGTCATACTTGGCCTAAAAGAGTTAAAAGTACAAGTCCAGAAGGAACCAAAGGACGACACAATGGAAAGGACCCTCATTTCTTACCTGTTGGCCATCGATCTCTAAGACATGGTCCCTGAGTGCCAAGAAATCGTGGATTTGGTTCTTACTATCCCAAAGGCCGAAACTATCTTCATGACCAAGAATTCTAATATGGCGACCAAAGCCATGTATCAAGCCAATCGTGAGGCTCGGGCCAAAAGGTACCATTATATCAGCCTGATTTGGAAAAGTTGGAGGCCAGAGCTCCTTTTACCAAGGGCAACTTGCCATATTTACTCTAGTACTGCTCGGTAACCTCAGTCAATATCTTGTTTGCCCAAACATTTGAAGAAAAGATCCTAGGTTAGACAACTGGATGAATACATCATGCCCAGAGACTCTATGATACGGCCAGACAGCTTCTAAAAGGAAATGTTGAACCTTCAACCAGTGAAGCCTCGGCCACCATGACATCCACGGCCCGGGAGGATCTTGTTCTAAAACCAACAAAGATACCGACAGACGGCCCAGCCAAACCTCTGCCCATATATTCGACCTAAGGTGATCCGACCAAGGACGAGTCTAGGCTGGACTTATCTGACGATGAGTATGGAGGAGACTTCGAACAGGCCGAAGGGTATATTGCCGATGAGGATGATACCAAAGGCGAAGGTTCATCAGGACTAAGCGAGATGAATATCAATGTGGTCCTGATCTTGCCATTAGAAGTTTTGGCCCCATAAGGCCAAGGCAGTAATCTTGATGGTGATTTCTTCGAGGAACAACCTAATTTTGGGCCAAGATAGAAGGAAGAATTATTGGCCATGGCTTTTAACGAGCTCATACCCAGGGACGAGCCAAATAAGTATCGACATCTCAAACCTCTTTATATCTCGGCTCATGTGGAAAGAGTGCCTATTTCTAAAATCTTCATTGACTGTGGGGCAGCGGTCAACGTCCTTCCATACTCCTTAATGAAAAAGATGAACAAGACCCAAGAGGATCTCATCCCGAGTGACGTCGTTATGAGTAGTTTTGTTGGTGACAAATCTAAATTATCAGAGTGTTGCAGTTGAAAATAACCATGGTCGATCAAACATGAGTAGTGGCCTTATATGTTGTGGGGAACAATGTTGATTACAATATTTTGCTCGGCCATGACTGGATCAATCAATTCAGTTGCATACCATCTTCTCTTTTCTAGCTGCTTTTCTTTTGGGACAGCCAAAGGGTGTCTATTCACCCGACCAACGAAAAACCCTTCGAAGCCCATGCCGTACAATCTATGATTTATGATGACGATGTTAGGTGGGTTGTTCTAAGCGACCATGACGCTAATGGCCGACTTACGAGAACCTCAGCCAAAAAAGGCTTAGAGCTAGGTGCTGAGAATGTCCGTAGGGATTCGGCGCGAGAGGTGTTGATTGATTTATCAAGCCTTTATTGATGTCAGACACTGCAACCAAAGAGGAGGGGACGGCAGCCGTGGCCGATCTAATAGAACTGCTACTGGAGCACTGGGCCGAGGAATCATTACAGCCGAACTCGCCAATTAGTCTGATTGAATTCTTACACGAGTTAGATGACGGCAATGTATTAACTATTGATGATTTGGATCCTGCATCTGCCGAGATAGAAGACAACCATTCTGAAGTTCAAGATCCTTTGTCAGAAATCAATGTGGGAACCCAGGCCCTACCACGACCTCTTTTTATTAGTATACTTTTGTGCCCTAAGCTGAGTGTCGAAGTTACTGGCTTGCTGTGTGAATACAAGGATTGTTTTGCTTGGGATCATCACAGTGGTTTTCTACCAAGGTACAACAAAAAGTCACGGAAGAGATTGAATGATTCCTTAAAGATGGCTTTATCCGCACTGCCCGATAAGTCGAGTGGCTGGCCAACATTGTGCCAGTACTAAAAAAACTGGAGCTCCAAAGGTTTGCACCAATTATAGAGGTCCGAATCTCGCAACCCCAAAAGACGAATACCTTATGCCTATATTAGTTGATGGAGCTGCCAAACATGAGCTCCTATCCTTTATGAATGGCCATGCTGGGTATAATAAAATCTTTATCACCGAGAGTAATGTTCACAAAATGGCGTTTAGATGTCCGGGAGCTATTGGAACTTACGAGTGGGTAGTCATGTCATTCGGCCTTAAAAATGTCGAGGCGATGTATCAGTGGGCTATAAATCTTATCTTCCACAACCTAATCGGCCAAACCTTTGAGGATTATATTGACGATGTGTTGTTAAATCTACCTCATAGGTCGACCATGTAAATCATCTTCGACAGGCATTTGAATGAATGCGAGTGCACGGCCTGAAGATGAATCCCAAGAAATGCGTATTTGGTGTCACGGCGGGGAACTTTCTCAGTTGCTCGGTCCATCAAAGAGGGATCGAGGTACATAGGAACAAGGCCAAGGAAATCATAGCCGCACCCCCACCGAAATCTCATTAAGAACTCCAATCCTTCCTTGGAAAGGTAAACTTCTTAAGGAGATTCATCTCTAATTTGGCCAGCAAAATTCGGCCATTATCTCCTATATTAAGGTTGAAGGGCAGGGATGAGTTTGTCGGATGACCGAGCATCAAAAAGCCTTTGATGAAATTAAGCAATATTTCACCCAACCACCAGTTCTTATACCGCTGAAGTGAGGAAAACCATTGAGGCTCTACATCTCGACCTCAAAAAATTCTATTAACTCATTTCAAGGATCAATATCATCAAATACATGCTCGCACAACCGATCATTTACGGCCGAATTGGGAAATGCACCATGGCCTTGTCTGAGTTCACATTTCAATATGTAGCTCAGAAATTAGTTAAAGACCAGGCCTTGGCTGACTTTTTGGCTCATCATCCATCCCATGGGGCATATGAGGAAGCAGAGGTCGAGATTGGTATGGTCCACATGGAAAAGAATTATTGGGCCATGTATTTTGATGGGTTGAGAACCGAGACTGTATCTGGGGCAAGAGTCGTGATCGAGTCTCCTCATGGTCAAAGATGGCAATTTGCTTTCCAGCTTGACTTCGAATGCACTAACAACTGGGCCAAGTATGAAGCGCTTATTATCGGCCTTGCGATTTTAAAAGATATGAAAGTCACCTGGGTTTTGGTCTATGGTGATTCCCAAATAGTAATCAACCAGCTAACAGGGGAGTATCAATGTACAAGTGATAACCTGACCATTTATTGTGTAACGGCCCTCAACATGGCCGATGAATTCTCCAAAATATCGTATGAACATTTCCCAAGCGCTGAAAATCCCGAGGCCAATGAGATAGCTCAAATAGCATCTGGCGTAAATATACCAGACAAAGAGTACAATCGTGTGATCAAAATTGAAAGGCGCACCCTATCGGCCTTGGCCGAGCAGGGAATGCCAGTACCGATCATGGTAGTCGATATCCCATTGTCAAGTATCTTCACTATCCCTCATGTAATCACGAGAAGGCTATACGGTTCCGAGCTCGTTGATATCTGATCTATCAGGACGAGATCTACCGTAAGGGACTGACGACCTGCTTCTACTATATCTCAATTCCAAAGATGCTCACACAATCATGAGTGACTCTCAAGAAGGAATTTGTGAGGCTCACCAATCCGGCATCAAGATGAGATGGTTTATCAGAATACATAGCTATTATTGGTCGACCATTCTAAAGGATTGTATTGAGTTTGCAAGGGGGTGTATTAAATGTCAGATATATGGCCTTATAGAGAGAGTACCGGCCAAGGCGTTACACCAATAACCAAACCATGGCCTTTTCGAGGATGGGCCGTGGATATTATCGGCAAGATCCATCCACCCGCATCAAATCAACATGCTTGGATCCTAGTGGCTACCGACTACTTAACTAAATGGGTAGAAGTGAAGTCCTACAGATCAATCTCTAGTATGCAGGAAGTCGAGTTCTTTGAGAGCCATATAGTTCATAGATTTGGGATCCCAGAGACCATCATGGTGGATAACGGCCCAATCTTCATCTCGGCCGTGACACTAGAGTATTTCGAGAGGATGAAAATCAAACTCGTCCATTCGACCCCTTACTATCCTCCATCCAACGGCCAGGCCAAGGCAAGTAACAAAGTAATCAAGGGTATTCTCTAAAAGATGATCGAGGAAAAACCCAAAGCTTGGTAGGATTTGTGCCTGAAACACTTTGGGTATACCAAACCTCGAAACGCTCAGCCACTGGCACTTCTCTATATGCCCTGACTTACAGTCACGACACCATCTTGTCAATGAAGATGAACATCCAGTCCCTTCTTGTGACCAAATAGCATAGCCAAAACAAGAAGGATTATAAGAAGGCTATGTGTCAAAAGTTGGAAGATTTAGAACAAGGAAGGATTGACGCCTACAATCTAATGCTACCTCGAAAACAAATTGCAATAAGAGCATACAATAAACATGTCAGACAAAAAACTTTTGTCAAAGTGGCTAGCTATCCTCCCCATTGGAGCCAAGGACCCAAGGTTCGATAGGTTTTCACCAAATTAGGAGGGGCCGTTCATAATCGACAAGATTCTCAGTTTGGGGGCATTCCAACTCAAAGACAAGGATGGTGAGCAACCCAATTTTCCAATTAACGGCCAATACTTGAAAAAGTATATACCATTAATATGGGAAACGGCTGAGAAAAATATAGGGTAAATTACTTAAATGGTCCTCAAACTTATACCCGATTTACATTCTGATCCCTCAATTAAATTATTCGTTCAAATGGTCCATCAACTCTATATTATTTGCTCCAATGGTCCTACCGTCTAATTTCCTGTTAGATTTAACCAAATTTTGGGGTAAATAATGACCAATTTGCCTTCATATTTAACGGAAATATTGACAGAAAGTAACGGTAGGACCATTGGAGCGAATAATATAGAGTTGATGGACCATTTGAACAAATAATTTAATTGAAGGACCAGAATGTAAATCGGGTATAAATTTGAGGACCATTTGAGTAATTTACCCAAAAATATATGAGAAGCAATGGAAGTTTTGTAAAGACTATATTGTGAGCAAAACAGCAGCCGCAGAACAAATTATTTAAATTAAAAGCAAGCATAGTCAAAGCAAATATGTGGTCCTTACAAAGCAGAGCATCCCTAAAAAAGCCGGCCAAAATAAAAATATTCAAAAATCCTAAAGCTTTTCATTGATCATCTCCCACAGTAGGCCCGTAATCCTCTTCCAGGCCGAATCTCCATTCCATCAACAAATTGAGTCGGCCTTGCTCTAACCTTGACTTCATCACGACCTTCTGTTTCTCGGTGCACTCATGCAGAAGCCTCCTGCCTTTGTCCTTTGCGGCAATGGCCGAAGCTTTCTTAGCCTAATATTTCTCAACCAAGGCTAAGCGACGCTTTTGGATCTCGGCTATCTAAACATCTAGCTCTACAATTTCTTTTTGGGACAGTGTTGGGTTGATTATAGTACAAACAGTATATATGATGCACATTTGTGGACAGTGTTGGGTTCATTTTTATACATGATTTATCATGTCATTCACCCAATATTTTGAGTTAGTTCTTGACATTTTATAGTATTTTACTTCATTTTCGTGGTTTTATGCATTTTACCTTGGTTAGAATGAAATTGAGCTAAAAATGCATTATTGGATATAAATTCTGTTTTTGCTCATTTTCGTAGGTTAACTTCCTGGTTCTGGATCACCATGCTCTGTTGCTCGGATGCAGTGAATTCTTCATGAAACTTGTTCCAATGGGTGTTGACTATAACATATCCGAAATGTGGCTCCATTGAACAAGTATAGCATATCCAACCGATCTAACCTTTGATCCTAACTCTGGAATTGTGGTTTGGACCACATTTACCCACATTGGATGTCACCCTCCATTTTCTACTTGTTACTACACCACTTGGTAACAATATTTTACCTAGGTAAGCTGAGATCTCAAGTTGGATTCCTCTTAAGGCATTAAAAGTCAAAGAAATTATGAAAGGGGGACATTATCCTACCTAGCTTTAGGAAAAAGGTGGAGTATCCTATGGATTGGTGAGTTGGGAAGAGAGAGGGGGAAGCTAAGGGGAAGGTTTCTGCGGAATCATTGGAATCATTCTCTACACTTTGCAATTTCAGATTTTTGAAGAAGGAGGAGAGCAATGAGCAACCAAAGAGAGGGGAGAATGACATAACAATTGGAGAGAACCTTGGGAAGCCTTGAGGCAATGATCCAAGGGGTTGAAGATGCAATTCTCGTTCTCTTCCTTGTTCTTAGTTTCTTTCATTTTATTTATTTCTTGTATTTTCTTAGTTTCAATGTAACTTCTTATTTTTCTAGGGCTTAGGTTGAAGCCCTAAACATGATTACACTTTTATTTTGATGCTTTGAGTTTATGGATTTTTAGATGTTGTTGATGAATTCCTTTTCACTAATTGAATCATATGCTATGTGTTGATCACCTTAGATTGTATGCATCTAGGTAAAGTTGAGAAGTTGTGTAAAATATCCAAGAATATAATTTCCAATTAGTATCAAATGATTGAATCCTTTCCAAGTGAGCATCATGTCAATTAGTTTCTTGACAACAATTGATGAATTCCTCTTCACTAAAATAATTTATCCTTGGTGTATGTTTTTCTTTGGTTGATCACCCCTGAAAGTATGCTTCTTGAGATTGTTGGGATTATATGTACCTTCATATTTTCCTAAGCAACTAATGGATGAAGTAAGAATCATCCATGTGAATTGGTTTCTTGAATGCCTAATGTAAACACTATGCTATTAGGGTTTTTGTGATGTTCATATTCTCTTCAAACTTAATGGGTTTTTCATATGATTAAATCGAAGTACTAAGCACACCTAGATTGATTTTATGGGAAGCACGAGTATTGTAGTACTAAACACACACAAAATAGATGATTTGGATTGTTGAAAAAAAAAAAAAAAATACATAGGGTACCCTAAAGAGTGTCCCTTAAATAAATAAAATTATTTTAAAAATCCCAAAAATGAAAGGACTGTATATGTTAATCTTATGTGTAATCCAATCCAAATTCATCTTGGGCATCCAAACAACTAATTAGGAATATGAATCCAATGCCACTATTAATCCTGCCCACCAACTTGGAGTGGCGTGTTTTCTATGTTACTTTACCGCTCATGTTGTAAAGTGGATCGGTTTGTGCATTCTTGACCATGGTGGTCTATTTTGTCTCTAAGCCATTTGGCATTATCACTAAAATAGGAGTAATATGAATTATCGCTAAAATAACCAACGACATTAAAGTATCAAAGAAACAGTTCCTTTTAATAATTATCAATATATAGCACAGTAAAATTTAAAATAACCATCCAAATAACAAATTCAGATAACAAATCCGAATAAAAAGCCTAAAAATATAAATCTAGATAACAAAACAAAGTTATAAGAAAGTTTAGACCATATTATCACTATCCACCACACAATGTATCAATGTTCATAATAAAAATGCAGCTAGCTTCTTTGCAGCTCATAGTTAAGCCATTGAAGCTTGACATTAGGATGTTCCATAGTTGTGAACATTTCTCTCTTTTCTTGACGTAGAAATAACTGAGTTGCAAACAACCACAAAGGGCTCCCAGGACTTGCATCAGGTAAAGAAGAAACTGCCTTCATCACTTCAGTAATGGTGCTACCTTGTGACCCTTTATTAATTAGTGATGTTGTTGTACTCTGAATCATAGTGGTGGAAAATATGCATCATTCATAGACAATCCGATATATTATAGAAAAAATAAAAATAACAACTTGGGGGTTAACATAATTGCTCAACCACTCGGGAAAAAAAACACACATATATAAAAAGTTTGAGAGGATTGAAAACTCTGTAATCTTGCTTTGAAGGGATTGGTAATCCACCTTGTAAAAGAAAGTAAATAGAGTTGAGAGGGATTGAAGTTTTGGCTTGTGAGGATGAAATTCAATTCGTTGAGCATAGAGGCTATATATAAGTGAAAAATATGATTATATATGAGATAAATTTCTAAACCTAACAAGGGTATTAGTGAATTGCAAAAATTTCATTAAAGGGAACAAAGCTTTCAAAATAATTTTTTTTTTTAAATTTATTTAAAATTTCTCCCAAACAATTTTTATTGCTTAACTTTTAAGTCAAGCAAATTTTTGATTGAGGAAACAATAA
This sequence comes from Prunus dulcis, assembly GCF_902201215.1. Taxonomy (NCBI): domain Eukaryota; kingdom Viridiplantae; phylum Streptophyta; class Magnoliopsida; order Rosales; family Rosaceae; genus Prunus; species Prunus dulcis. Next base: position 11,179,607 of record NC_047652.1, read on the forward strand.
CACCAATCCCAAATGGGGCTTAAAGATGCCAACTTTGTGAAATTTTGTTGAACCAAACTAACCAAAGACAAACCCTAAGGCGAGAAAAGTTTCAGCCGCTGCCCGCTTTAGGCGTGAAATGAATTCAATGTAACATATTTCTCGCTCAAACCGAAAAAAAGAAAAGAAGAAGAAGTAGAAAACAATCAAACGGATGCATAAAAGAAATTTACAACATACATGAGTTAATAAAGGACACTTTTTAAAATAATAAGATATGAAAATTAATTTCATACCTTCAATCTCTCCCCTCGTTCTTTGTTGCGGTTGAAGGGTTGTAAGTGACATCTATTCCACCTAAGCAGCAAACTTCTTGGGAGACATCCAATGTCTCCAGAAATGCATCCATTACGGATTATGAAAATTTTAAGATTTTTCATGGTGGAGAAGCTTTTGAGATTCAAGCATATCTTATCATCTTGGTTGGGAAAATTTGCCACAATGCCTCTGATTCTATTTGTTCCCTAAAATTAAAAAACAAATTCTGATATTGTTACAGAATACGTATATAAAAAAATGTAAGAATTTAAATTCTATTTTTCTTCTACATTTCAAAAATTATAAATGTACTTAACAAATAAGATGTTCTATATATATACAATTACCGTATTATTAGCGAAAACATGATAAACATCTTCATGAAACCACAATCTGCTACGTTGTCCAGGTTCACCAGGCGATTCTTGGCGAACAATGTCCTTACCCATCTCTTCGAGTAAGTTATGCATCAGAATTTGATTTCCTTCAACACTTATGAGTGCCTTTTCTATGAGCACTTCAATGCTATACATTGGGTTGAGGCCACCAGCTACAAGTAGTATTTCTGTCACATCCCTTCTACTTTTACCCTTAAAGAAACATGCAATGTCAAGGAAAACCTCCTTGACAATATAATCCAAGGCATCGTAACTTATTTTGAGAACGTCCTGAATTTTCCTGCTTTTGAAACCATCCAATGCAGCTTCCCATTTATCTATACTTCCACCATATAGATAAGAACCGAGAACTTCCAAGGCCAAAGGCAGGCCTTGAGCATAGCGTATTGCACGTTCTGCAAATTTCACATAATCACCCAAAGGAGGCTCACTTCTTTTGAAGGCATGCCAACAGAAGAGCTCAAGAGCTTCAGGATCATCTAAAATCTTGACCTCATATATTAAATTAACACAATGAGCAGTTAACAGTTGCTTATCTCTTGTTGTTATGATAATTCTACTGCCTACACCAAACCAATCACATGCCCCAACTAACTTGTGTAACTGGTCCATGTCATCCACGTCATCAAGAACCAAGAGAACCTTTCTACAACTCAACCTGTGCTTTATCATCGTGGCCCCTTTATGAACGTTGGCCACCTCCAAATTTCTATCCCTTAGAATCTCAGAAAGAAGATTCTCTTGTAGTTTGGCTAAACCTCTTCTCCGCCATATTGAACATTCTCTAACGCTTTCCAAAAAACAACTACCTTCAAATTCATGGGCAATTGAATTATAAACAGCTTTAGCAATTGTGGTCTTGCCAATTCCACCAGTTCCCCATAACCCTGCCATACGGACGTCTTTTTCGCCCAAATCTAAAAGCTTAAGTATATTTTCTACAGGATGGCACATTCTAACTGGATACTCTGTCACATATAAATATGTACGGTCTATTACTTGCTGTGAAATGCCTTCAATGATGTTTTGCATAAATTTAGATTCAGATTCATGTCTGCCAATTGAAAAGAATATGAAACATATTTAGTAAGGGCAAGGAACATTGTACATACAAAAATAAGTTGCTTTTGACCAGCAATGAATAAATTAACCACTACTGATTCCAATTAAAGTTTGTCAAGAATTGGAATCAAAACTAGTTTTATTTTTAAAATACACGATTTAAAGTAGCTTATATTTTTCAACTACTTGGTAGTATAATTTTTGAAACGGAGAAAATTAATTATTGACATCAAAAAATTATTTTCATTCTACACTTTTAACAAAAAAATTGTAATTAATTTTTATTGGGGATCAAAATGAAGAACTTTCTTCTACACTAACAACCAGAACCAGAGTACAAATATACTTATTACAAACAAAACAAAAGGAAAAGCATTATATAAGGGGGTTAGAAATTTACTCGTCCAAGGTGAACCCTGACAAAGATGCTACTTGTGAAAGAGCTGCCCTCCATTTGTTGACCTTCTGCATATTTTCTTTGTATTTGCACTCCATGTAAGCCAGTGCATCCCCGAAGCTACCTCTCTGATTCCGTACATCTGATGGATTCACCTTGTAAAAAACTGGGATGACCTGTTGTTGTTTTGATTCTTGGCAGTCAAGAATCTTAACAAGTTCATCCAAGCACCAGTTTGAAAAGGCATAGTGTTTAGAGAACACAACCACAGAAATCTTTGATTCTTCAATTGCTGTGAGAAGTGCGCGTGATATTTCTTCTCCTCTTCTGAGATCATCATCATCCCTGAAGGTGTAAATGCCTTGTTTACATAAATCGCTATACAAATGGTCTGTGAAGATGTGGCGCGTGTCTTCGCCGCTGAAGCTCAGAAATACTTGGTATTCCCGTGACTTTGGGAAAGCAGCAGAGGAAGAAGAGGCTCGTTGGTTGGCCATTGAAGCCAACATAATTGTTTCAGTGTTTGGGTGTCATCAGAAAAAAGATGAGTCTTACTTGAAGAGTTTGGGTGTGACCGTGTGAGTGAGCGAAATGTAAAAGGCTTTATCTTTGCTTTGAATCCAATGTGAATTCATGAAATGGTGAGGAAGTGCCGATGAAACTTCCAATCCTCAATTATTGACGCGTTTTGCCTGACACGAGCTGTCAATTACATGTGGGTTTGGTTTTATTTTCCAGTCTTCAATTTATGAAAAGGTGAGGAACTTGCGGGGAAGAGGAGAGAGAGGGGGAAGAAAATAAAAACAAACGGGAGCGGAATGGAGGAAAAAAGGGGACGACCAGCTTTTGGTTTAATCAAAAGCTAGTTGACAATAAAACAACTCTCATACCNAAATGATTAAAGGAAAAAAAATGTAAATTTTTTATTTTGATTTTAAAAAATACAAAATTAAAATTTAATATAATTTATTTTTAAAAGAGTGCTTTTCCCAATAACGTTTTGTAAGCTAAAAGAGTGCTTTTCCCAATAAATTTTTTTTTTTTTTTTTTTTCAAATAACGTTTTGTAAGCTAAATTAAGATAAAGGAAGATAAAGGGTGCTTTTCCCACGGATGTCATTGCCGGTGGACATTGAATATTTATGTGGTTTTGAAGGGGTGTGATTTAGTGCCCCAGTAGTATTACATTGAATAAAAACAGTACTCTGTTCAACCATTAAAGCAATATTTGTGCATGTCCTTGTTTGTTAGGCTGCTAACATGTCCTTATATGTTAGGCCTACTAACATGTCAAACTTAGGGATGGCAAAAAATTTTGTTCGGTCCCCGGGCTTAACGGGGGAAAATTTTTGAGGCCAAATCTTGTACAACGACGGGGGAGACTCGAAAAAAAAAATCCCCGACAGGTTCATGCTGGGTATGGTAAATGTGTCCCAAGCTTCGAACCTGGCCCGATATGTATATATTTAATTTTAAATTAATAAATATGTAGTATAATATTTAAAACATTTAAATTGTGATGCCAAGAGGTTTTGAACCCCTACCCACCTTCTAAGATGGAAACTTACAAGCTTACCACCAATGGACCAACACTCCTTGTGTTGTGGCCTACTACCATAGTGCATTCCATTGTGTGTGATACGAACACAAAGGGACTAATCAATTTTTTGTTGTTGTTGAAAGAATAGTCAATATATATTTAATACTAGTATACTACCCTTGTGTTATAAAGAAGTAATCAATATATTTAATACTACCCATCCCTTTCTCACCTCTTCTGATCTCTACTTCTCCTCACTTCATTGCATTGGTTCTAGTTTATAGGCAGTGCTGAGATTTTGACGGCCCTATGCGGAACTTAAATTGGAGCCTCACATAATCTAATATGAAAAATACTATAAATAAAAATTTGCCATAACTTAATGCCATAAACAATTTTTTTTATAACTAAAAATCACCATCAATAAACATGTAATGACTAACTAAGTCGTTTTGTATATCCAGAAATGTATTTTCTAGTAGGTGGCATGTTCAGATTACAAAGAAAAAGTCCAAAACCCTATAACCTGGAAGAAAACCCCAACAAGAAATAGATATATTTCTAAAAACTATATTCTCATATAACCAATCATCAACATGATAATAATTTGACAAACTAAGTCATGTAATATATAGATTGAAATTTTGATACATACCTGAATTTGAATTGAGATTTGAATATGACTATTTGATTTTGAGTGGTCTTTATGAATTTAGGAATTAGGGTTTTCTCTTTTTGGTGTTGAAATTCCTGAAATTGAAAGAATAACAAAAATTGTCAGAGGATTGAAAAAAGAACCAAATAGAGATTGATGAATGATGATGATTACTTACCAGAAAATCAAAGTTTAAGAGAAAGAAGAAGCCATCACTACTACAAAATTTGAAATATATGACGGGAATCCACAGTTATCTAGAAGGTTTTCAAACCGTCGTGAAATCGACCGCCATCTTTTGTTATATAAAACAACGACGGTAAATAAATGCCATCTTTAAGATGTACAACGTCAAAGGAAAACACAAACCGACATCTATTTAGTATATAAAGAGCAAAAAAGGAAAACTTCGACAACCTTAGATGACGGGTTTAGGAAAATAAAGACGTCTAAAGATTGTTACATGTCAAAAACTAGATACATGCTGATGTAAAAAAGGTTATCCACGCCTCTCTTTGAAAAACTACCGCCGTTTATAAAGTAGAAACTGTCATGGTTAATATATACTATGTTCACTAAATAAAAAAATTGACGTCTAGAAAATATAAAAACGCAACAAAAAAAAAAAAAAAAAAAAAAACTTCGTAAACTTTAGACGACACTTACAGAAAAGAACAGACGTCTGAAGGATGTTACATGTCAAAAATCAATATGTAACCGACGTGACAAGAATTAACGACGACGTAGACGTAGAAAGACCGACGCATATAACATATTCCACGTCGCTACACAAGAAAACACCGCCTTGTTAAATTTATTCCACGTCTAACTCTTGCGAGAACCAACGTTTAAATAACACTTGGACAAAGTTAGACAACGATTTCTTAAAAAAACTGACATTTTAAGATTTTAACATGGCATTACTTTATTAAAAATCGACGTAAAAATGAATAACCACGACTCTAGTCTTTACCGCAGTCGGTAAAAATGATTTTGACAGCTTGGACAGGAAATAAAACGCTGTGGATAACAGTTTCAACGTCAAGTGAAGAAAAATAACTGTTGTGGTTCATCAATTCACTACGTCACAAGAGTCCAATATTTCACCGTTGTTATGTGACTTACCACGTCAGTATGTGTATAGGACTTGACGTGGTTGCTCTTTTAAAAGGCACTATTTTAAACCACATTGACGTGTATACTCTCTGAGACATCAATTGTTTTGGTCTAACCGATGTTCAGAAGAGCTATCACGTCAATTAATTGAACTTAGTTGACTTAGTGCGCACTTTAAACGACGGTAATTGTTTATATGTGGAAGTAGTTTTTTTCAGAAGATTCGACAATAGATGATTGGACCCAACCCAAATTCCACTTTGGAATCTGAATTAAACCCTGTGCGTGTCTGACACTTGAAGGGTACCGGGTGTAAATGACCGAATTGTCCTTCTAACTAAAAATCCGCTTTATTACAAAATTGGCTTCTGCCAAAAATTCAGCAAAGTTTCCCCTGTAATTTGCTCATTTCCCAAAATTTCCACATGTCAACAAACATTTATATAACTCAATCGTTCAACATGCATAAAATTACATCCAAGCAATCAAGTATCATATCATTCTGACCTCAGGCCTCAACAAATCGAATAAATCATTCTACTAACAAAACTCGATTCTAATTCTTAAAACATCCCCAGAATAATATGAGGTTTCAAATAACTTAACTGGACTGCTTTTCAATCACTTGACCTCGCGACTGCACCTAGAACTTTAGGTTGCCTACGTACCCTTAACAAGGGATCAAGTCACACGTAATTCTTTCCCTTTATTAATGTACTTGAATATTTTATGCATTCATCATATTGCCATGTGTTTTGCAAATCAAACTGAATTCTCATGTGCATGATGTATTCAATCATATTCACAACTCTAAAACAATACTTTGCAACTTCCCAATACTCGTAATAGTCATATACTGAATATAAATAAGCCATACACTAAACTCCCTCTAAATCATGAATCAATTTGTATATTATTAGCTTAATTATATATATATATATATATTTATATATATATAGTTGTAATCTCTTGGACCACAGGAGTCCAAGAGATTGTGGTCACTCACCGTTGAATATTAATCCAATGGTTCAAAAAAGTTTCTTAAAAGGAGTGCAAGATTGAGTGAACCGTTGAATTTACATCCAACGGTGAGTGACCACTAATCTCTTGGACTCCTATGGTCCAAGAGATCGGGACTGTATATATATATATATATATAAGATTATAATAATAGAAATAGAATTAAAAGTTAAAAATAACAATTACAATAAAAATATAATATAATATAATTATATATGTATCAACAACTTAACTAAAATATATATATATATATATATATTTCTCTCTTTTACTGATAAAACAACCCCATCGCTTAAGAAAATAATAATAAACTTTATAAAACCCTTAAAACTCGTAAGCATTCATTCCTTGTCTTATAATATCAAGATAATAAATATTAAAACCTTTGCCCATAAAATACCAAAATAAAATCCTCAATTGTAATTTAAAAACATCTCTAAACTTAAATTCTCCCTATCTAGGCGCACCCCCAATCCTGATCCATCAATTTCATTATTGCCGTCAATTCCAAATAACCATCAATTCCATTTATCCGTCAATTCCACATATCCATCAATTCCATATATCTGTCAATTCCATTCTCACAGGCCTCGGAAACACAAAGTTAACCAAGCCGCATTCCTTGCAAGCCTCAGAGACACCAAGTCAACCTAAGCCACATTTCTCGTTGGCCTCAGGGGACCATTAGTCAGCTTGAGACGCATTGCTCGCACCATACGGTTCAGGCATACCTGAAACTCGTGGGGCATCGTCATAAATGACCAATCCGTTTCCAAAGGCAACTAGGGGGTACTCCCGTGGTGAGTTTGAAAAATCATATCCCGACCTTTATATCAAGTTTCGATAAACTGATTCTTAACTATGCTTAAAATATATATATATATATATATGCCACAATCTGATAAAAGCCAAAAGCCATGATTCATCATTTTCAGCCACTGGGTATGTGTATTAAATACAGACATGTACTTAATTATTTAATTAGTTTATTAACCACTTAGAACTCCACAGAGCATACCATTCCAATACTATAATAATAATCTTAATAGCAAATAATTAACTAAATAATCAAGTTAATAAAAGATTAAAACACTAAATAAATATTCAGTACCCCTATAGATTCTATCTGATACTATAGTACACCTTCAAATAACACACAAATAAACTATGCACAATCAATTTGGCAATCTATAAATAACTATCTATACCCGATCCGAAACATGACCCAGACACCTAAACTTGGTCAATCGGGCTCGCGAGGCCCATGACTTCCGATCACAAATCCAGGAGTCCCTATAGGTTCAACAGGCTCTTCTAAACCTACTTGCAATTTTGGTCCGAATCGGACGGTCGGATTGGTCCGAATCGGACGGTCGGATTGATCACAATCGTACGATCGGGCGATTACAATTTATCTAGCCATAGGGTTTGCGATTTCGGAGTATTCGGGACTCCGATTCACAATCCGTCGAATCTTATACGATCATGAAAATACAAGGTACAACATACGTGAATTTGGGTTCGATCCAACGATTCGAACATATCAAACCCAAAAATTGCACAAATAGGCGAAATCCGTTCGAGACCCAAACGATAACCAAATTGAAATCCGAGCACACCTACGCGCTTGTGACAACTCGGCGATCGCATTGTGGGTGTCAAAAGCGATACCGGTGGCCGGAAAACTTCAAAATCTAAGGCCACCCCTCCGGCTATAGCTACTACATGATGAGTGGAACATTTTATTCAACTACGAAAAATGTCCAATTTGGAAAGCAAGTGGCTGGAATTTCGACCCGAAATCCGGCCAAAACCTAGGTTTCAAATTCACAATCCTAGACTCAAAATTGATTCATTCCTACCCAGCAGGCAGCTAGAACTCGAAAAATAAGTGAGAACCCTTACCTGTTCTGCTGTGAATGGCCAACGATTGGAGTGGTGCGACAGCGAAAAAGAAACCGGTTAAACCAGTCGCTATCGTCGGCAAAACTCGAGCTCTCCGGCTAGGAAAAAGGGTGGGACGTGATCGTGGGCTCGAGCCAGTTCGAATGAAACCGGTGCCGGCCCTTGCCGTGGCCGGACGTAACGGCAAAACTCGTTTTACCAAATTCCTTCCTAAACTTAAAATGACCTTTTTGCCCCTTTTTAATATTAAATAATATTTTAATTTTCAAAAACCTTAATTAATTCAAATCATTTACATATTTTGAGGTAAAATTGTCTTTTACTTGAATAAATTAATAATTAAATATTAATTTAGGTTCGGGTTATAGTTGAAGCACTGTTCCGTCGTGTTATTCAAAAAAATATGACTATTGTTATTTTCCTCACCGTCGTTGTTATTATCTATAGCCGTGTGTAGTAATATTAATTAAGTGACGTATTTTCTTTTCAAATGGCGGTTTTTATTTCTATACGACTTTTACATTCCATTCCATGACGTTTTTAAAAATACGACGTTGGTTATGTTTTAGATGTTGTTTTTTGTGATTTTTAAACTTGACCGTCGTATTTTAGACCTTAAACCCAGCGTTTTTAGTTTTGGATTAGTCGTGCCCAAAGCCTGCATAATGAACATGTGATTAGAATAAAGTACATTGAAATTTATTGCAAAATTAATTAATGTCATACAATTAACTGCATAACTAATGTCATACATTACAACAATTAATCAATCCATATATCTTCACGCCCATCTCTAATATTTTCACTCCTAAAGTCACCCTCTAGTAAATGGCTCACACTCAATTCTAATATCACCTAGCACATCATCACCAATAACATCATTATATTCTTTATTAGGCATTGGTAACACCACCGACCAACCACAATACATTGGGCGTCAACAAAAATTACTTGTTTGACTTGAGAAGCCATAACAAATTGGTCATTCCTATGTCCAATTTTACTCAGATCTACAAGGATAAATCCAAGTTCGGCGACTACCCGAAGTGTTATCTATCCAATCGCACCTGAAGACTGGGATTCTAAACTTTTGGTAGTCAATGTCCCAAATTTCTTGAATGACCCCATAAAAATCCATATTGGAGACAATAGGGTTTTTATCCTTGGCACTAGCAACTTGCATAGTATGTGCAAGTAAATAAACTCCATTATTTTGGACAGTTCGCACATCATCTTGTGCCTTGGTGTTAAATTTAACACCATTATGATGGCACTATCATGCTTGGACCAGCTGCTAGCCACCTTAAATTTTTTGATACGCTATTATTGTCTTCCCCATTAAGACCGTCTTGGTTTTTTACTATTAAACGTTGAATTTATATAAAGACCGCCGTGGTTTTTGAAGATATTTTGTATAAATTTTTGGCTTTTCATGCGTTCTTTCAGTTTCTGTTCCAACTTCTTCTGGCCCTGTGCTCTCTCTCACCTTTCTAGTGGACACTTTTGCTTTTTATCCATTTGAAATCTGAAATGTATTATGAGTAATCTCATAGAACGGTGCCTGCCAGACCCGCCCAAAGTTTAACAAGTGACTGTTCAGCTCCAGACGATGTTGAAGGACCAAAATTCCCCTTCAAATGGCTCACAACCTCTAAAAGGGAAAAAAGGTCCCACTTCCTGCAACGGTTCAATTTGGAAGTGGGACCTTTTTTTTGCTTTTGGAGGTTGTAAGCCATTTGAAGGGGAATTTATGGCCTTGAACATCGTCTCCTGGAGCTGACCAGTCACTCGTTGAACTCGAGTGGGTCTGGCAGGCACCGCTATATGAGGCTCCTTTTGGAAAATCCCAAAAACGTTGAAGTTTCAAACTTGTAATCGCACTAAGGGCAGTGACTGTGTAATTACCTAATGTCGTTGATTGGCAGCTCGTTCTCTGTGGTTGAAAGTCAACGACCTTTAGTTTTAGGAAACCGATGTGGTTATTTCAAATTCAACGACTCCTTCCGACGTCACCTTGGTGGTTCGATTATGATCAGGATCCAAAGATCTCACTAGTAAGATTTCATACCTCTTCGAATCTCATTTTAATTTTCCTACGATGATGGTTTTCTATTGTCACATCCCAGGATCGGCTCCACCGTAGCATGATATTGTCCGCTTTTGGCCCCCCTCTCTGCCCTCACGGTTTTGTTTCTGGGAACTCACGAGCAACTTCACAGTGGGTCACCCATCCTAGGATTGCTCTAGTCCCCAACTCGCTTATCTTTGGAGTTCCTACGACTCCAAAGCCAGTGAGCTCCCAGAAGGCCTCGTGCTAGATGGATGCGGGTGTGCACATATAAGGCACATCACCCCCTGTCCATTTGGTTGATGTGGGATCTTACATCTATATAAACCATTGTGATTTTTCTCAGTTCTTGTCACTTTGTTGATCTATCGTCGTAGGCTACCAAAATTTAAATAATAAAAAAATCTTAAAAAGCAATAAAAATTAAGATGGCGATTTACAGGGAAGGCAGACGTATAAATCGAATAAATACAAAAGTAATTTTAACTTCAGGACTTGGTAAATAAATATTATTCGTCGCTAATTGAACAAACCGACGTGGTTATTACTTACTTTTACGACCATCGTCATGTACAACATTAATACGTCTTGATATATAATAAATACAATGTGGATATTCTAATTTAGATGTCGTTATCTACTAATCTGTTGTCATGGTTCTCTACTACTCTATACGACAGTAGTGTTGTCGGTACCGTCATAGTCTCAAATAATAAGTCGATAAATTTATCTTTCATGTTGTGGCACATTGATTTAATACGGCGTTGTTTTGTAATATACCGACGTGGATTCCGTAATATTATATGACGCGGACTAAGAACAGTTGGTCATGTTTATGTAGGAGTTAACATGGCAGTTGTTTTGTTGAACCGTCGTCTTTACTTTCTACATTGGTGCCTTCATACCTATTGTCGTTGTTTTTGGGTCAGAATTTAACTCTGAAGAAAACCTTTTTAATAAGACGAGGCTTACTTATTTGGGTGCGTCGTTTTTAAAAAATATTCAAGCGTACCTCTATTTTTTAGGTGTTTAAGTTACTTATCCACGACGGTTTTCTGTTACCGTTGTATTTCTAAACACAACGACGGTATTTTGTTCTACCATCGTTTTTTTTCTAGACATCTTTTTCACTTTTTCTAGTAGTGCATGAAGCTTTTTTTGTTTTGTTTTGAATGAAGAAAGTACTTATCTTAGAGGAGAAAACTTTTTTTTTTTTTTTTTTCCTAAGAACGATAGGGGGAAGAGTAGAAAGTCCTTGGGGGATATATATACTCCTTCTGGTGGTTACCTTCGATGTTTCCCTTTTTTCAAAGGTGTTTTTTTAAAAAAAAAATCTATATATATATATATATAAAGCAAAAGGTAGAGAATGCTGACACACTCAAAATACCAAAAAATACTCTTGGTTAATTCAAACATTAAGAATTAAAATTATTAATTAATGAGGATAATATAGTAAATTCACATTTTTTTCATTTAAAAAAATTAAAATTGAAAACAAAACCAAATAATTGGTCCTACTTTTATGGAATATAACTACCCATGTTATCTTTTTTTAATTCTAAAAATAAATAAAAATGAAAAAAGAAAACGAATTGGCATAGGGGCTTGTTTTATAATTATGTAAAGCTTGTTATAATGCCATTAAAAATGTAAAAAGGCTAATGATTGACTTCAACAAGAATCAAACTCTGGCACCTCTGCCAAATGAAGGCTTTGGAAAGCCAACTCCACCATATATGCTTTTGTGCAATCCTTTAGCATGCTATAATATATATACAATTCTTCTAATATTAATATATATATATAATATAAAGAAATTTTTTTTCAGGGGCCCTCTCTAATGGGTTTAAAGTTGACTTTTTGTTCAAGAAAGAATTTGGGGATTTGTGTGGTACTGTTGCATAGAGTACGGCGATACAAGTTCGTAGACATGTAGTGGACTCAAATCGGAGTTGTAACGAAGAAGTTACGACCAACGGAAATGCAGTGGAACAACCATAAATATTTCGAAGTTGAAATTTTAAAAACCATATTTTTCTTCTCTTTCTCTCTCTCTCTCTCTCTCTCCCCCCCCCCCGGGCTACTTCTCTCCCTCATCCCTCATCCCCTGTAGCAAGCCACCCCAGTGGCTGTAAAAAGCCCAAAACCAGCCGATTTTTACCGAAACTTTCTGGCGTTCGTTCCGACGATTCCGGCGACCAAAATGTTCAATCCATGTATGCTTTCTCATCCTTTCAACGTGACTTAGCTGATGTTGAGTTGGTTAGGATCAATTCTGAAGTTTTGAGGTTTGATTTACAACTTAAAGTTTTGGCAGGTTTTCGGCTCGAGTTTCCGGCAAGTTACAGCCACTTTTTAGCTGTGGCCCAAGAACAAAAGTTTCTTCACTAGTTGTCCTGATCACATAGGTATAGTTATCGTGGGATGTTTGGAGAGTTTTCCAATAGCCGAAATTTTCTCAAGGCATCCACACGCTGCCGGGGCGTGTAGCAACGCGTGGGCCAAGTTTGGGTGGCCCATTTGGTTCTAAAATGATCCCCATGTCGTTTCAAGCACGATCATATGCTCAGATTTGAATTTGGTTATCGTTTGGCAGTTGAACGGATTTTTACATCTTAGGCGATATTCTGGTTTGATATATTCGGACGGTTGGATCGGCTACATTTCCAATTGTGTTGATCTATGGACTCTAGGATCGTGTAGGAACTCACGGATCGAGAATCGGAGTCCCGGATACTCCGAATCAATAATTCAAAGTTTATGTAAAAAAAAGTAACAGTCTGATCGTGCGATCGGGAGCGATCTGACCGCTCGATCGAGACCAAACTCTCAGGACATGTTAAGTAGACCTTGTCGGATTTATAGGAATGTTTTTGGATCAAAAATCAAAGGCTGTGGGCCCCGCGGCCCCAATTGGTCAATTCCGCAATTAGGGTCAATTCAACCGTTGGATCGTGACGAGACTTTTAGAATGAGCTGAACTTATGGTTGTGGACTAATAGGCATTGGTAAATGACAAATTGAGGTCGTGAGCCCTATGAGTACATTCAATTTAGATTGTGGGCTTTGTCGACTCAGTTGAGGCCGTTAGTAGTTGTAATTGTGATTGGAGGGTTGTGTTAGAATGATATCATACTATGAAAGATTATTTAAATGTTTATGAGGTACTATGCAGTCACTTTTACTTTTTAAATATATTATATTATGTTTAGTGCTGTAGAGTTGGGAATGATTTGTTAATTGGATTTTGACGTGAATAAGAAAGTAATTAAATATCTAAGTATATGTCTACATGTAATTTACATACTTGTTGCATTAATAATTGACACAAATTAATGTGCTAATCGTCCAATTAAAAATACCCGCAAGTGCATAAGTCTATTGGGGTATAGATTTGCAAGTACGAGGTCGATCCCATGTGGAACTGTCGGCTTACTAAAAGTTCTAATTTGAGTACATAAAGAACACTTATTTAACACAACACAAATGTAAGATACAAATTGGAAGCTAAGAATGAGTAAAGAAAAGTAAAAGAAATGAAACAAAACAAGACACTAAAGATAAACACAAACAGCAAGTTCTATCGCCCTTTTATCACCACTATAGTCTGTATCACCTATTTATCACCTGTGAACAGTGCAAGACCGGTCGCATGAACAGTAGCGACCGGTCCTTTTTGGGCAGATTGTATCCTCTCTTTTTCAGCTTCGACATCTATCCAGTTTTTTACCTATAACTTTCCAACCGTTTGTCCAAATTTCACGTTCTTTATATGGTTGGATTCAGCACAAAAAAAGAAAGAACTAATGTGCACTAAATGTCAAAAACAATTATGTAAGTGAACACAATTTAGTGAAGAAAACATACAATGTTTCAATCTCACATACACTACAACTACAAAAAGGTAAAATGACAACTAGAAAACTTAAACACCTAATAATGGAGATCCGGATGGATAATTTTAAAACACGACGCACCAAATTAAAAAAAGTGTCGTCCTATTAAATAGGCCTTCACAGGAGTTAAATTTTAAGCGAAAAAACAACGACATAAGCTATTAATAAACTAACGTGGAAAGTAAAGACGACGGTTAACAAAAACAGCTGCCATGTTAACTGCTAAATAAACACGACATGCATTTCTTAGTTAGCATCGTTTAGTTTTAAAGTTATCCACATTGGTATATTACAAAACGGCGCCTCATTAAATTATATACCACGTCGGTAAAGATAAATTTACTGACTTATTTGAGGCGTGTACTATGATGGTATCTATAATGCTACGGACCGCATAGGTTATACTAACCATGTCGGTTTGTTCAGTTAATGACGTATAATATTTTTACCACGTCATCAAGTGAAAAGTAACGTCGTATTTATTTAATTTATACGTCAGCCTTTATAAGTAAACGAACATCTTAATTTTGATTATTTTTTAAGATTTATTTCTTGAATTTTGGTATCCTACAACTGCAGACACAAAAAATGACAAGAATAGAGAAAAACCGCGGCGGTTTATATAGAAAACCGTCGTCATAGGCAAATTAAAATGAGATCCGATCCCAAAAGATGTGAAATCTTTCTAGTGGGATCTATGTTCATCATCATAATCGAACCACCAATGTGAGAAAGACAATATTTTAGACGTTGATGATGTATGTATCTTTGTGTCTTTGAGATACACAAAGACACATACACATCAAAATCCAAAAAATTTGCCTCTAAAATTTGACAACGCGGCACTTACACATCAATATCCAAAACATTTGCTTTCAGAAAGACAATTTTTTAGAAGTTGATGATGTATGCATATTTGTGTCTTTTAGATACACAAACGCGCACATACATCAACATCCAAACTATTGCCTCCAAGGAGGTGAGACAGAGCCAAGGGCAAAAGAAGTTGGACTTGGAACCCTAATTGAAAACTGAAACTCAAAGAACACGTGAAAAAAATCCTATTTATAAAAATATAATTCACCATCTACATCGGTTCTATTACACTTACCGACGTTTGATTAAATTAATCCACGTCAGTTAGTAATCCATTGAGGTCTTGTGATGTTACATAAAAACGGCGTTACTGGAAAAAATGAGTCGTGTAATATTGTCTTCCCCAACGCTAACTAAGTATATAACATCGTGTAACTTTCTATACTAGGACAGGTTTTATTAGTAGCGTCGTGTTATGAAACGGTTTGTTAATATTTTAAACTTTTCGCCTTTCCTAACCTACACTTTTACTATTTCCAAATCTGATAAAAAATTTCACGCTCTTCTCATTTTTCCTTCCCAAAGTGCCGTGTCTGAATCTCATCGGCTTCCTCTCCTCTTCGTCTTCATCTCCGTCTCTGAACTGACACTCCCAACTTGAAGAGAAAACATTCATTGTAAGCAAAAGGTAAGCATTTCTCATCTTTGTTCCTGTTTTGCATATGCATATAATCTGTTTTTCATATGCATATAATCTCTTTTGCATATCCATTTCTCATCTTTGTTCATGCGAAAATCATTTTACTTTTTTGATAAAATCTACTGACAAAAGTTTGACCACGATGATAAAATCTACTCTGTTTTTTTGTGTTTGAAGTAGTAAACCAAAGGGTCTGGAAACAATGCTGTTTTTTTGAATTTCAAGTAATAAGACAACAGTATTTTATTACTAACGTTGTTGTAATTGAAAACCACGTTGTTTGTTGAAAAATATTTTTAAGTAGTTCTTGGTGAAAGTCAATTTAAGTAGTTCCCGCTGAAAATCACTTTAATAAGACGATGGTATTTTATTACTAACGTCGTTGTAATTGAAAACCACTACCTTTTTTTATTAAAATATACTTTTACATCATTTTACTTTCAAACCACATCGGTAGTTGACTACCGTCGTGATAAATTCTTATTGCGTCAGTTGTTATTATTTGTCATCGTCTGAAATAGTATACTACGTGGTTTTTTTTAAATAAGCGTCATTGTTTATTTGAGTTTTGTGTGATTTTTTCACTTGCAGATTTTCTTTTTTCACTTGCAGGTTTATATACTCTATAATCATGGTTTCTGAAGCTCCAAGTATGGATTCTAGCTTGAACAAAAATAAATGTAAGGAGCTTAAAGTTTCAAAACCTCAAACCAAGCCCTCGAAGAAGATGAAATCTGTTTCATCTGCTGAGACAGAACCAGGCAGCACGACAACATTTTCTGAGGAGCCAAAGTCTAGTCGGGTATAAACCAATGCCCCGTGTCGTGAAGAGAAAATTGCAGAAAATCAAGCCAGTTATTGAGTACAATAAAAGGGGGAAACCATATGCCCGTGCACATACTGAGATGCAGTCCTACATTGGTGTGTTGGCACGCGCCAGGGTCCAATTGTGGACAAGAAATGGACTGAAATCCCCAAGGATATAAAGGAGAAGATTTGGGAAGCCATTGACATGGCTTATGTGGTGGGGGCAGGGGGCAAAAAAATAGTGTTATCATCTGCTGGGAAGAAATGGAAGGATTTCAAGTCTACACTAACGAGGCATCATATCCTTCCATTCATCAATGAGAAGGAGAAGTTAAAACAACCCCCTGAATTATATAAATTCATAGAGAAAGCATACTGGGATGCCTTTGTAGTTTCAAGGTTATCCGAACAATTTGAGTCTGTCTGTGCTGAACAAGCACAGAGGAGAGAGAAATGTGAGTACAATCATCGATTGTCTCGAAAAGGATATATATGTTGGTTTGGGGGATTATTTGGAAGAAACCATGCCAGGGGTAGAAATTGATCGATCTACCTTATGGAAGAAAGCTAGAGAAGATAAACACAGTAACATCCCCGATCCAAAGATTGCAGAGAAAGCTAAATTAATTATAAGCCTAAATTCACTCACTCTGTTTTAAATTTGTATTAAACTGCATTGGAATTTTAATTAGACTTTCATATGGAATAACTTTATGTTTTTATTGACTTTAATGTGTCTTTGTGTTAATCAGGATGAATTGCAAAAACAAGTCTCTGAAGACACTCTTACTATCTCTGGAAGTAATGATGTGTTGACTATGGCTTTGGGTCCCGAGCATCCAAGGAGAGTTAGAGGTGAAGGGGCTGGGATTTCCACTAGGCAATACTTCAATTTACCTAGACAGCAAAGGGTAAAGTTTGCCGATCAATTAAAGGAAAGTGTAAGAGATGTCCTTAGAGAAGAGACTTTGAAGATGGAGCTAGAACCAAGCAATTGGTAGAAGCTGAGAGGGAGAATTTGCTGAATCAGCTGCGCCAACTAATTCCCAATTATGATCCCAGCATGCTGAAACTGCCAACTATCCAAGGTCAAGAGCAAAGTCCCAAAAATCCAATGTCAGATAAAGCAAGCTGCTCTGGGGCGCCTGATGTCAGAGCCCTCAATTTTGAGGATGATAATGCCAAAGATGGAGAAAAGCAAAAAGAAATGGTAACTTATGTGAACTTTGCATTTCTCTGTTTTTGGTCATCGTCTCCAATTTAAGTAGACGTCGTTTTCGCTTCTTAGTTTCTTGTGACGTTTCCTTTTACCGACGTCTCTTATTAACCTCGTGGTTGTATATCTTAAAAGATGTCAATCAATTTCACGACGGTTAGAAAACCTCCTACATGATGGTGGATTCCCATCTTCTATTGCCCTTTTTGTAGTAGTGCACACACAAATTTAGAGGGGGGGAGGGGGGGTTGTTTTGATTCAAGTGACCTAATTCTAATGCTTGAAAGTAATCGAACTCTAATTTTAATAAAATTGATAGAGATGAAAATCAAAGTGTGAAATTAAAATGTAACAAACACTAGGGTTTTCAGAATCCACCCTAAACAATACTACCCATGTTCATGGACACTCAAGTAATGAAATCTAAATGTGTTGATGAAGATGTTCGCAATCAAGACTGGGTCTCACTACTACAAAAAAGCAAAAAGACGACAGTAAATCACCGTCGTGTATTCAGTTTTTCAATGGTCGTGGAATCCACCGTCATCTTTTCCCTCATAAACCACGACGCTAAATCACCGTCATTGTTAAAATATACAACGTCATCAACAAATACAAAACGACGTCTTTGTACTGCAAAAAGATCTAAAAAAGCAGTCGGGGATGAGAATAGACGACCAACTCTCTAAAAAAACCGTCGTTAAAAAGGAAAAATATGACACATATTAAAAGAACAAGGCCGCAAGATAGACATACAACGACGGAAATTAAAATAATACGCCGTTAAATATCATTTTCACGACAACAAAAAATATGACGTCTTTAAATACATTAGAAGACGACGTTATTTATTCCTACTACGCCGCCTATATAAAAACAGCAGTAGTAAAATACATTTTACACTTCGATTTTTCTATAAAAGATGACGTGGAAATAGTTGTCAGTGTCATTATTTACGACGTATGTATTTACAGAGAAGACGTTGAAAAATATAAACAACGTCGGTTACGAATATATGAAAGTCGTATTACAAAATTTATACATCCTATTTTCAGAAACAAACAACGACGGTAAATATTAGACGTTGTTAAATAAAACAACGTCGAAAAAAATAAAAACAGACGTATTTAGTCTGCATAAGTTTTAAAAAATAGTCGAGGATGAGAATAGACGACCAACACAAACAAATCACCGTCGTTAAAAAGGAAAAATATGACACTTATTAAAAGAACAAGGCCGCAAGATAGACATACAACGACGATAACTAAAACACTACGTCGTTAAATATAATTTTCACGACAAGAAAAAATATGACATCTTTAAATACATGAGAAGACGACGTTATTGAAAACTACTACGTCTCTTATTTACAAACAACCGTCGTGAAATAAATTTTCCACTTCGATTTTTCTAAAAAAGATGACGTGGAAATAGGTGTCAGTGTCATTATTTACGACGTATGTATTTATAGTTGACGTTGAAATGCGAAACAACGTCGGTGGCATTTATATAGTCGACGTTGTATTTATATGTATTCATTACTCAAGACGTACTTATTAATATAGACGACGTTGAACTTCTAAACAACGTCATTATTTACGACGCATTTATTAAACAACGTCGGTTCCAAATTAATGTTTAGATAATTTATCCCATTTTTAGACGTCGGTATTATGGGATTGGAGTCGTGTTATTTTGAATTACATGGCGGTTCTTAATCCTTCCCCGACGTGATATCCTGGATAATTGCTTCACTAAAGCATCGTGGTTCTTCATTGTTACGTTGCTTTAAGACGTCGGTAAATATGCTGAATAAATGGTTCACCATAACGTCGTGTTTTATTTGAACAGACGTTGTTTTTTATGCAGAATATAATGATGTAATCTGGATCCAGTATTTTTTGCACTGATTGTTTTGTGGCCAAAACTTGTATAATGAAAGTGAAGAAATCACATTACAATATATTATAAAATGAATGTCATACACTGCCAATTACATAAGCATCATTCAATCCATATATCTTCACACCCACCTCGAATATTTTGACCACCTAACTCACCCACCAGTCCATCAAATGTGTCAACATTTGGCATCCCTCTAGTAAATGGCTCACACTCAATTATCACATCACCTAAGACTTCATCACCAATAACATCACTATATTCTCTATTAGGCATTGATAAAACTACCGACCAACCACGATGCATCGGGTCGTCAACAAAAAATATTTGTTTGACTTGAGAAGCCAAAACAAATTGGTCATTCCTATGTCCAATTTTACTCAAATCTACAAGGGTAAATCCAAGTTCGTCGACTACAAGACCAGAACTATCTATCCAATCACACCTAAAGACTGGGATTGCAAACTTTTGGTAGTCAAGGTCCCAAATTTCTTGAATGACACCATAGAAACCCATATTTGAGAGAATTGGGTTTTTATCCTTGGCACTAGCGACTTGCATGGTTTGTGCAAGTAAATAAACTCCACTATTTTGAGTTGTCCGCTTCTTCAGCTATATACCGCTCAGCAATGCAACCTTCGGGACGAGTACGATTCTGAACATACCCTTCAGCACTTTCATATATCTTTCAAACGGATACATCCACCTAAAATATACTGGCCCACATAGACGAACTTCTCTGACAAGATGTACTACTAGATGAACCATGATATCAAAGAATGAAGGGGAAAGTACTTCTCAAGCAAACACAGAGTAACTACTACATCTTCTTCCAACTTATCTAGCTTGGAAACATCAATAGTCTTTGCACATATAGCATTGAAGAAGAAGCACAAACGAGTTATTGCATACCTTGCAGGCTTCTCCAAAACAGAACGAAATGCCACAGGGAGCAATTGTTGCATTAAGGTATGACAATCATGTGATTTAAGGCCAAGAAGTCTTGAATCTTGTAAAGATACAAGATTTTTAATATTTGAAGAATAACCTTCAGGGACCTTCATACCATAGAAAGAATTACAAACCTCTCTCTTCTCTGCTCTTGACAAATTCCAAGGCCCAGGAGGCAAACGAGTACGTCTTTCTCCATACTTGGGTTGCAAATCAGTTTTGACCCCCATGTTCAATAAATCTAATCGGGCAGCAATCCCATCTTTATTTTTTCCAGGGATCTCCAGCAATGTACCAATGATACTATCGCAAACATTCTTCTCAATGTGCATAACATCTAGGGCATGCCTCACGGGAAGGTATTTCCAATACTCGAGATCAAAGAATATTGATTTCTTCTTCCAACAAACTCTGTCACCATTTTCAACCATATGCAGCACTTCTTCTCCGGTTAATGGCTCGGGAGGTATGCCATATTCAGGTTTCCCATTAAAAGCTGCACGTTGCCTTCTATATGGATGATTGATTGGTAACCATTTTCTATGCCCAATGTAACAAATTTTGTGGCCATTTTTCAACCTGTGACTAGGTGTATCATCGCCGCATATTGGACAAGCTTTATATCCTTTAACAACACAAACAGATAAGTTTCCATAGGCGGGGAAATCATTAATTGTCCACATTAATGCAGCTCTGAGTGTAAAGTATTCTCCATTATGTGCATCATACACTCCTCTAATCCCAACCCACAAAGATTTTAAATCATCAATCAAAGGCTCCAAGTAGGCGTCTATATCATTTCCGGGTTGTTTAGGACCGGAAATCAATAAGGTTAACATCATGAACTTTCGTTTCATGCACAACCATGGAGGGAGATTATATGTAACTAAGATAACCGGCCAACAACTATATCTGCTACTTAGAGAACTGTGGGGATTGAATCCATCAGATGAAAGAGCCAATCTCAAGTTTTCGGCTCATTACCAAACTCAGGCCATTTATCATCAAGAAGTTTCCAAGACGGGGAATCCGCCGGATGAGACATCTGACCGTCAATTGATTTTCTAGCAGCATGCCAAGTCAAACTCTTAGCTGTCTCATGTGATTGAAACATCCTTTTAAACCTTGGAATTGGAGGAAAATACCACACCACCTTTGTTGGCACACCCTCTTTCAAGATTGAATCTTTGCCTTCCTTCCACCTTGAGATACCACAAGTAGGACAATTAGTTGAATCCTCATACTCCTTCCTATACAAGATGCAATCATTGGGGCATCCGTGCATTTTCTCATAACTCAGCCCCAATGCACACAAAGTCTTTTTAGCCTCATACATAGAGGTTGGTATTGTATTTCCTTCTGGAAGCAAATCGCCTTGAAGTATCAATAATTCTGTAAAGCAGACATCACTCATCCCATGTTTTGCCTTCAAATTATACAACTTCACTAATGCCGATAACTTCGTGTACTTTCTACAACCAGGGTACACTGGTTGATCTCCATCCCCAATCACATTGGCAAACTCATACGGATCGGAACCAAAATCACCAAAATCACCAAAATCATTATCATCCATATCAATTTCTTGAGACACAAAACTGTACCTACTATGGCCATCATCTTCTTCAACATTTCTACTAGCATTAGTAGTTGCTTCCCAAGGTTCTCAGTGAAATGTCCAATTCTTATAGCTTTGGTCAATTCCATTAAAGTATAAGTGATCCCTTATAATTCCAACCCCAAACACCTTCAAATTAACACATTTAACACATGGACAACGGATATGTGTTGTAGTTAGAAAATTTTCTACAGCAAAGTTCAAAAATGCTTCCACCCCAAATTCATATGCCTTCGATCTTCTATCCGAGTGCATCCATGACTTATCCATCTCGGACACTATAACCTATTATCTATAATAAAGTGAAAATACAGGCAATGACCATCACTATAGCAGATTATACAAAGATTTAATAGCAAGTAATACACAACAGAGGCGACGGGTTTTAAACAAAAACAGACGTATTTGGCATATATAGACGACGGATTTTCAACAGACGTCGTCTATTATAAGAAATACAAACGACGGTTTATGAAAAAACCGTCGTGTATAAGTAATACAACGACGGTAGTTTAAAAAAACCGTCGTGTAATCGTCGTCGTATGCCTTAAAATTCTTCGTGTCTCAGTTTATATTCAAGAACACAAAACCCATTAAGAACACAACATATATATGAAACCAAGCAAGAAACCAACATATACATGAAACCAAGCAAGAAACCAACATATACATGAAACCAAGCATGAAAACAATAAATCCATTCCCAATTTAACATAACATAGGGTGATTAAAAGATCCGACAAAATTAAATCCATTCCAAATTCAACATAACAGATAATGTAATCCATGAACCCATTAAACAGAAAATCCATGAACCCATACCTATAAGCACATTATTAACTGATCGCAAAGCATACAACCTAATATCATTCAATGAATTTACAAGGGGAAGTTAGGGTTTGTACTTACAGGTTGGACGAGCTCACAGATTCGACGGAGACTGGAGAGTGCAACTTTTAATTAGAGCAGAAGTGAGAGAGCGAAATGTTATGTCGCGCGAAATCTGAAAATTTTAGGTTTCAGGGTTCGAAGTATAAGAATAAGAGCCAAATCTAAAAAATTTAGGTCGCGCAAAAATTTTTAGAGAGCGCGCGCTTTAAAACGTCGAAACAAAAACCAAGGCGAAAGTTCCACGACGGAAACTTCATTTTTTGGATTAAGAACGTAAGGCCGTTTATTTTGAAGCTTCATTTTTCGGATTAATTTTAAATTTATTTTGAATATTTTTGAATAACGACGACGGAAAAACCACGTCGGGATTAAGAAATTAAAGACGTTGTAAATTTTATAAACCGACTTACATTTTAAAATGACGTCGTTTAAAGTGGAAACCATGTCGTATATTTTACTGCACGACGTAAAATATGTATTCCACGACCCAACCACCGTCGTTAAAAATTAATACCCTAAACCCATAAAACTAAATTATACAATTTAAAAAATTAAGTTTATAAAAGGTTTTATGGTTTTACAGCCTAACATATACCCTAGACTACCCAAAAATTTTACTTTAAAAATAAACCCCAATAAATAACAACCCTAATCTCTAAACCCTAGACTCAAAACCCTAAACCATAAAACTAGAAGTGTTTTTATGACTCATCAAAACAATTTGGTTTTGGATGGTCATTTTAAATTTTTGTTATTCAAATTGAATTTTTTCAAGGTTTATGTGGAAGAAAATATATCAATGACTTCATAGGAGTTGACTTT